>NC_057805.1:145976896-146167733 GCF_018294505.1 Triticum aestivum
GTGGAAACAACGGCAGGGGCGGGGCGGGGCCGGATCCTATGCGGGCGACGTGCGGCGGGGCGGCGGCAGGGTGTGGAGGCGGCGGGGCGGCGGCGGACGGGCGGGAGGTCGCGGGCGGGAAAGGAAAGGAACTGGCGGTTGGGCGTTCGCGGTTTGGGACTAGATGCACCTCGTGATGTAAATTTGCACCGCGAGGTGTTGTATTTTACATCACGTATTTTTTTTTACATATGGACCGTCTGTTGAAGCTGCGTTTTTGGCCTCAGACGGTCCAAAAGTTAGTTACTTTTATATTTGAACTATCTATTGGAGATGCTCTAACCAAAGGCAACATGGCTCAAATAGTATAATGTGTAACATCATAGGAGAAGGGAATGATAGTCTACATCAAACAAAGAAGATGTCAGAGCTGTATAAAAAGTGCTAGTTGTAAAGAAAACCACAATAAGTTTCTGGTAAGAAAGCTACAGTAGAGTACGAACTTAAAAGTATATATATATATATATATATATAAAGAACATTAGTGAGCTGATGCCCTGCGGGTATTGTTGCACGTAAAACTGTTGTCGTCCAAATATGCTCAGCTTGTATGAATAAGCATAGCAGAGAAATGAGACCGGATTCCTTTATAACTATTCAATATCAGAAATAGAGAGGATATTAGCTGAAATATTTTTCTATCAATTCAAGATTACAATAAAAGAAATGTCGAGAACATGCTTTAACATATCTTTTTATTGTCGGCCAGCAGGCAGAATTTTTCAGGCGTGTCACTTTGGCAAGATATATACAGGAAATTAAGCTCCTCAAAATAAAACTATCCAAGTCTCAAAAGGTTGATGGGTTGATCAGTTAAATCCACATCGAGAAGGCATGCACAAATATCCGGAGGTGTCAGTGCATAGCAAAGTAGTACAGAAGCACTGAACAGGACAAACAATAGTCCACGCGCTGAAAATGATAATAATTATACAATAAGATCAACAAACTATACTCCGATGTGTAGAAGGTTATGCAACTCACGATATATTGATCGGGTGCAATATGCACGTATATATAAGTACAAAGGATAGCCACGTCCTCAACTATACATGGAAGGAGGAGGGCTTGTTGTACAAGAAATACACATATGTATCTACATCTCAACACCCCCCCGCAGTCGAAGCGGCACCATGGTCGACGCAAAGACTGGATCGGAACTCCTCGAAAGACGCGGTAGACAAGCCCTTTGTCATGATGTCAGCAAATTGTTGAGACGTAGGGACATGCAGCACGCGTACATGACCAAGAGCTACCTGTTCGCGAACAAAATGGATATCAATCTCAATGTGCTTGGCGCGGCGATGATGAACCGGGTTGGCAGAGAGGTAGACCGCAGAAACATTGTCACAGTAGACAATCGTGGCCTTGTCAACCGGAGACAAGAGCTCATGCAGAAGCTGACGAAGCCAGGAACACTCGGCGACGACGTTGGCAACGGCGCGGTACTCCGCTTCAGCACTGGAGCGGGAGACAACGGGCTGCCGCTTGGACGACCAGGAGATAAGTGATGGTCCAAGATAGACGCAATAACCAGAGGTCGAGCGGCGCGTGTCAGGGCAGCTGGCCCAATCGGCGTCAGAATAAGCCGTCAGATCCATAGATGATGAAGCCTGAAGTGACAGCCCAAGATCCAAGGTGCCACGGATATAGCGCAGAATGCGCTTGACTGCGGTCCAGTGAGCTTCACGGGGAGCATGCATATGAAGGCACACCTGCTGAACAGCGTACTGGAGCTCCGGACGAGTAAGAGTGAGGTACTGAAGAGCACCAACAATCGACCTGTAGAATGGAGCATCTGAAGCAGGAGAACCATCTGTGGCAGAGACCTTGGCCTTCGTATCGACAGGTGTGGCAGCCGGTTTGCAATTAAGCATCCCGGCACGGTCCAGAAGCTCATGAGCATACTTCCGCTGATGAAGAAAGAAGCCATCTGCTCGACGAATAACCTCGATCCCGAGGAAATAGTGCAGAGGACCTAAGTCCTTAATGGCAAACTCAGCACGAAGACGATCCGTGAGCTGTCGAAGAAGGGCAGTCGAGCATGCTGTCAAGATGATGTCGTCGACATAAAGCAGCAGAAAAGCAGTAGCATCACCCTGGTGGTAGACAAATAGTGAAGCATCGGAGCGAGTGGAGCGGAAGCCAAGCTGAGTAAGAAATGCTGCGATGCGCTGGTACCACGCGCGAGGAGCTTGCTTGAGCCCGTACAGAGATCGAGAAAGCAAGCACACATGATCCGGAGAAGACTCATCCACGAACCCAGTCGGCTGCTGACAGAACACCTGTTCCTCAAGATGCCCATGAAGAAAAGCATTCGAAACATCCATCTGGTGCACGGGCCAGGAGCGAGAGACCGCTAGCTGAAGGACAGTCCGAATCATCCCGGGTTTGACAACCGGGGCGAAAGTGTCTGTGAAGTCAACGCCTGCTCGTTGACGAAAACCCCGAACGACCCAACGGGCCTTGTGTCGGTCAAGAGTACCATCCGGATGAAACTTGTGCTTGAACACCCACTTCCCGGTGATGATGTTAGCCCGAGGGGGACGGGGAACGAGCTGCCAAGTGTGATTGCGTTGCAATGCGTCAAATTCCTCCTTCATCGCGGCGAACCACATGGGATCACGAAGCGCGGAACGGGCGGAGGTCGGCAGGGGTGACGGTGACGAGGAAGACGTCGAAGCCACGCGGGTGTACTCATCCGGAGGGTAGCGAGTGCTCGGCCGATGGACACCCAGGCGCGACCGAGTGACAGGGCCAGCGGGTGGTGGCACAACAGCAGACACCGGGGCCGGCGCCAAACCCGGCGGTGAAGAAGCCGGCGACACGCCCGGCTGCGAAGAAGTCGGGGGAGAAGCGGGCGATCCCGGCGGGCGAGCTGGCACAACAGCCGGCAAGACCGACGAGGCTGGCGCTGAAGCCCGCGAAGAAGAGGCCGGAGAGGCCGGCTCAGAAGCCGGCGCAGCGCCCGGCGATGAAGCAACTGGAGAGGCCGGCGCGGGGCCCGACGATGAAGCAGCCGGGGAGGCCGGCGTGGAGGCCGACGTGGAGGCCGGCTCGTAGGTCGGTGAGCCTGGCGAAGCAGCGGGCTGGAGCCGGAGTGCCGTGCGTCCAGGGGGCGCCCTACGCTTTGGGGCAAAGCCAGGGCGGACAGGGTCGGCCAAAGAGGGGCCGGGCGCCGATGAAGAAGCCGCCTGCTGTTCCTGTTTAAAAGGAAAACACAACTCGTCGAAATAAACGTGTCGGGATGTGATGACACGGTGGGAAACCGGATCATAGCATCTATAGCCCTTGGTGTTAGCCGGGTAACCGAGGAAGACACACGGAAGGGAACGAGGGGCAAGTTTATGAGGAGAGGTGGCGGCAATACTAGGATAACAAAGACAACCGAAAATACGAAGACCGTCGTATGAAGGAGGAGACCCGAAGAGGAGGTGGTGAGGTGTAAAGTTCCACCGGGTGCGACAGGGACGAAGGTTAATGAGTAGGGTGGCAGTAGCGGGAGCGTCGGGCCAGAAGCGAGGTGGCATGTATGCGTGGAAGAGGAGGGTACGGACGCAATCGTTAAGAGTGCGAAGAATGCGTTCCGCCCGACCATTCTGCTGTGAAGTATATGGACAGGTAAGACGAAAAACAGTGCCATGTGTGGAGAGAAGATTGCGGATGGTGGTGTTGTCGAATTCTTTTCCGTTGTCAGTTTGCAAAGCTAGAATGGGATGACCAAATTGCGTAGATACGTAAGAGTAGAAGGCCGTAAGAGTGGCAGCAACTTCGGACTTCTTACGTAATGGAAAGGTCCACACAAAGTGAGAGTAGTCATCCAAAATAACAAGATAATATGAGAATCCAGTATTACTAGCAACAGGAGAGGTCCAGACATCACTATGGATTAACTCAAAGGGTAACGACGCAACCATGGATGAAGCACTAAAGGGAAGGCGAACATGTTTGCCCAGACGGCATGCGTGACCAGAGTGCGCATCCATTTTATTACATGTAAAAGAAAAATCCCTAATAATGTGACGAAGAGCGCTGGAGCTAGGATGACCGAGACGCGCGTGCCAAAGATCAACACCGGCGGAGAGTGCAACTGGTCCAGCATGTGAAGATGATGGAGGCTGGACGGAGTATGTATCGCCGGGACTGTCACAGCGGTGAAGAACCATCCGGGTGAGGGCGTCCTTAACAGAAAAACCAACTTCGTCAAATTCCACAGTTACAGAGTTATCTCGAGAAAGTTTACGAACACAACCTAAATTCTGAATGAGTTCAGGAGACACAAGAACATTATTGAGATAAAGTGGTCTAGAGTTTGAAGGAAAACTGGTAGAACCAATATGAGTGATAGGGAGACCAGCACCATTACCGACAATGATACGAGAAGAAGTGTGAATAGGAGACGCAGAAGAGAGGTTACCCGGGTAAGCGGCCATGTGCGAAGATGCACCGGTGTCCATAAACCAATCGCCACCGCCGGAATAAGCCCCGACCGGAGGCTGCTGATGAAGAGCAGCAAGTAGGGCTGGATCATAAGAGACCGGCGCGGGATAGCCGGAGGAGCCGGTCACGCCTGTGTTGGTGGTTGGCCCGCCATAGCCAACCGGAGCAGGAGAGTAGTAGGCCGGTGGAGCGACCGGACCAGGTTGCGGACCGGCGAAGAATGCCTGATGGCTGGAGGGACCGGGCCCAAGGAGGCTTGGAGCGGGTGGGCGGGGCACGGGCATGGTGTAGGCGTGCACAAACCCTGTCCAGGGGTTGTGGCCACCCCCCAAGGAGGCGTCGGCTGCTGCTGGACAGGCCCGGGGCGCGGCTGTTGCTGCTGCGTCTGGCCTTTGCCGCGGCCGCGGCGCCTCTGGCGCTGCTGCTGCTGGGGCTGCTGCTACGGCGGTTGTTGAGGAAGAGCCGCAGGAGGAGCCGGTGGCCGCTGCTGGTAGGGGGCGCCGTAGGCGCCGGTGGCCGGGGCGTCTGGTACGGCGCTGGGAAGCCGGGAGGCGCGCCTGAGGGCGCGGGGCCACCGCGCGAGTAGCCAGCGGCGAAGGCGGTATGAACGGCACGGGAGCGAAGATGCTTCAACCGGCGTTCCTCGAGACGAAGATAAGCCACCGCCCGCTCGTAGGTAGGGTTCGCCATGAGGGTGAGGTTGGAGGCGGCGTTGCCGAGATCCTCATTGAGGCCGGCGGTGAGGGTGGAGAGGAGCAACTCGTCGCCCACCTTGAAGCCGATGTCATTGAGTTCGTCGGAGAGGGTCTTGAGACGCATGCAGAAGGCGTCGACGGAGGAGTCGTTTTGATGGCACCCGAAGAACTCCTGCTGCAGGAAGACGATCCGTTGGAGCTTGTTGTCGGTGAAGAGGCCGACGATCTTGTTCCACACCGTGCATGCATCATCCTTGTCGCGAACGACGGTGTGGAAGATGTCCTTGGACACGGTGAGGAAGAGCCACCTGATGATGGTGGCGTCGATCGCTAGCCAGTCGGCGTCACGGTTCAGGACGAAGAGGTTGGCTGTGCTGTCGATGTGGTCCTGCAGGTTATACTCACGAAAGAGGAGATTGAAGTATGTCTTCCAAGCATAAAAATTCGCCTCGTTGTGGGAGAGGATGACCGGAACGCGACGTTCGATGGGAACATCACGGATGTAGGCAGGATCGGGAAGAGTGGCGGCGGTGGAGCCGGCGGAAGAGTCGAAGGGATTCGGCGGCTTCACGACCGGAGGAGTAGAGGCGGCGGACCGGTCGGAGAGGTTGGATCCCGACATGGCAGGAGCTAGGGTTAGGGGCGGCCCGGGCGGGTTAGGGTTTGTAGTGGCTAGGGGTGGGAGAGGCGCGAGGTGATCGCGGGGGCGGGAGCGGAAGCAGTGGGGAAGGTGGCACGGCGGCGGCGAGTAGTCGGCGGCGCGGGCGTGCGAGGGAACTAGCGGCGGCGGCTGGGAAGCGATGGCGACACGGCTAGGGTAGAGGATCGGAGGAAGGCTGATACCATGTAGAAGGTTATGCAACTCACGATATATTGATTGGGTGCAATATGCACGTATATATAAGTACAAAGGGTAGCCACGTCCTCAACTATACATGAAAGGAGGAGGGCTTGTTGTACAAGAAATACACATATGTATCTACATCTCAACACGATGCTATGAAAACATATAGTGAGATACTTCCTCCATTCCTAAATATAAGTATATTTTGTAGAAGACTGATATAAGATGTAGAAGACATGAACTGATATATAAACTTGTCGCTGCAGGCGAGACAAAAGTGTGTACCTACAGCCTGAGGAAGCGACTACTTCGTCCAGCTTGCTGCCGACGTCACCAGTTTTGGAGGCTAGATGCGTCTGTTGCCAGTCGAGCTGTGGCAACCAATCTACTGTTGACTGATTATCACCAAATGAATTAGATGCAGAAATCCAAATCTGAGAAAGAGAGAGGTACCGTACGATATTATTCTACCTTGCCTTGTACTCTAAGATGATCATGTACTTCTATATATATGCCCATGAGGCTCAAGCAATACAACGAACAACTATTCCACCAATTCCTCTCTCTCCCTTCTAATATTGGCCAAAGGCGGCACGAACGGAAATAGCCTCCACACGGCAGTGACCACAACCTAGCGACGAGGTAGAGGACAGCGACGGCGCAACCGCAGACTCACAACAGCGGCGACAACAACCCTATGTGAATGGGGAATTGTTAGGGCAGGAGAGGGACATCGACTCATCTCTGCTTGAGGAGGAGGAGGAATGGCTCTCCTCTCCCCCCTCTCCCTCTCCCCCGTCCGGGCGACGGTGGCACCATGCGCGCCCCCTTCCCTGTTGTAGGGTGAAACCCTAGAGGGGATCTTTTCACGTTTGGAGGGGGAAAAGAGGAAGAACACTCAAGAACACAAGGCACAAAATCACTCAAACAAACCCAAATATCACATCCACTAGAGTAGCATACATGAGATCCACAAGATTACAAGATCAATCCAAAGAAACAAGCACAAGTTAAAGTTCTTCCCACTCCTAGAGGAGGTGAGGTCTTGATGATGATCTACTCCCTTGGGAGGTCTTGTAATCCACAAGGATTCTTCTCAAGAGGGGTCTTGATCTCCAAGAGGAGGGGATACAAGGAGCAAAGCTCACAATGTTTTATCTAATACTTTGCTGACCTCCAAATGAGCCAGGGAAAGAGTATTTGTAAGTCTAGGGACGAAGTTGGGGGAGGTATGGTTACAAAAGACCAAAAAGACCTCAACACGAAAACAAGACGGGGCAGGCCGGGCACCCGGGTTCAGAGGGACCGGGCACCCGGGGCAGTCCGGGTCGGCGCTGGGAGAGAGGCCGGGCACCCGGGCCAAAGTGCCAGGCACTCGGGGTGGTGCTGGGCTGGCGCGGGAGAGGTGGCCCGGGCACCCGGTCGGGGCTAGGGCGGCCCAGGTGGGCAGCCGGGCACCCGGGCCCAAGAGGTCGGGCACCCGGGGGGTGGCTGGGGCGAGGCCCAGGTCGGGGCCGGGCACCCGGGGTGTCCAGGGGGTTTGCCCCTCCCCGCGTCTTCGAGTCCGGGCACCCGGGGTGCTTCCGTCCGGGCACCCGGGGTGTCGAGGAGCTTCTCTCCTTCATTCTTCTTGAGCTCTCCTTCCTTTTCTTACTCCATGGATGCTCGAATCTCCGTCTTCTCCTTCCCACGATCATCTTTGACGTACCTAAGAATGCATAGTGTATCTCTTTGAGGTAGAATCCCATTCTCATGTGAAACCGAACGAAACTCGGAGAGGAAGGAAGTGACCTCGTTCTCGATGTTGCGTGCACGTGCTCTTGTCATTGGCCCTCTTGGTGCTTGCGGTGGTGATGGAGTGTCGGTGCGGGTAGTCGAGGGATGCTCCGCATCATCTCCCCCCCTTGGGAGAGATCCGTCCACGGATCATGCTCTTCATCACCATGGTACTTGGCCAAGTCTTTGACGTTGAAGGTGTCGCTTACGTTGTACTTGTCACGTGGGATGTCGACCTTATAGGCGTTGTCGTTGTAGCGTGCTAGCCCCTTGAATGGTCCGTCGGCTCTCGGGAGTAGCTTGGAATAGTGTTCCTTGGGGAAGCGGTCCTTGCGGAGATGTATCCATACTTGATCACCCGGTTGGAACGCCATCGGAGACTTGTTGATGTTGAGCTTGGAGGTGAGTCGTTGTACTTGGCGCTCGATCGTGGAACGTGTTTCTTCATGCATCTTCTTGAGGTAGGTGGCTCTTGCAATTGCGTCCATGTTTGCTCGTTCTTGAAGCGGTAGAGGAAGAATGTCCAACGGTGACAATGGGTTGAAGCCGTAGACAACCTCGAAGGGGGACTTGCCAGTGGTAGAGTGTCTTGCACGGTTGTAGGCGTACTCGGCGATGGGTAGGCACTCCTCTCACTACTTGATGTTCTTCTTTATCAACATACATAGGAGAGTTGCAAGCGTCCGGTTGGTGACTTCCGTATGGCCATCGGTTTGAGGATGATACGCCGTGGAGAAGAGTAGCTTGATTCCGAGCTTGGCGCATAGCGTCTTCCAAAAGTAGCTTAAGAACTTGACATCTCGATCCGACACAATTGTCTTTGGCACACCGTGCAACCTCAAAATTTCCCTACAAAAGAGATTGTCAACATGTGAAGCATCGTCTATCTTATTTCATGGGATAAAATGAGCCATTTTAGAGAAACGGTCCACAACAACAAATACGGAGTCCTTGCCATTTTGAGTCCTAGGTAATCCAAGCACAAAATCCATGCTAATATCTTCCCAAGGTTGATGTGGAATAGGTAGTGGCATATGTAAACCATGGGATTGAGATTGTGACTTAGATTTGCAACATGTAGAGCACCGGTTGGTGAAGCGGGCGACATCGCGAAACATCTTGGGCCAAAATAGTTCTTGGAGAGCGTGGCAAAAGTCTTGTCGCGTCCAAAGTGTCCCATGAGTCCACCTCCATGAGCCTCTTCCAAAAGTAACAAACGAAGAGAAGACTCGGGAATGCATAGTTTGTTAGCTCTCATAAGATAACCATCTTTGATATAGTATCGTTCCCAAGAAGTATGCGTCACACACTTAGCATAAGGAGTAGCAAAAGTCACATCATGCTCATACAAATCTTTGATATGATCAAATCCAACAACATTCAATTCAAGTTGAGTAAGTAACATGCATTTGCGGGAAAGGGCATCCGCCACAACATTCTCTTTGCCCTTAATGTACTTGATCACATAGGGGAAAGATTCAATAAATTCACTCCATTTAGCATGTCGTTTATTCAACTTGGTTTGACCTTTAAGGTACTTAAGTGTCTCATGATCGGTATGTATGACAAACTCATGCGGTCTAAGATAATGCTCCCAAACATGCAACACACGCACTAAAGCATACAATTCTTTGTCATAGATGGGATAGTTAAGTTGAGCACCGGAGAGTTTTTCACTAAAATATGCAATAGCTCGCTTTTCTTGCATCAAAACTCCACCAATTCCATTACCACTAGCATCACAATGAACCTCAAAAGTTTTGTCAAAGTTGGGCAAAGCAAGAATCGGAGCATGAGTAAGCAAGATTTGAGCTCATCAAAAGCGGTAGATTGCAAAGGTCCCCAAACAAAAGGAGCATTTTTCTTACTCAAGGCATGCAATGGTGCGTCAATAGAGCTAAAATCTTTCACAAAGCGACGATAGAAACCCGCAAGGCCAAGAAAACTACGCGCTTGTTGCAAATTAGTGGGTTGTGGCCAAGTTTTAATTGCTTCAATTTTAGACTCATCAACATGGTCACCCTTTGAGGAAACAACGAAACCCAAGAAAACAAGCTTGTCAACTCCAAAAGTGCACTTTTTCATGTTTGCATAAATACGTTCCTTGCGAAGAGTTTGCAGAACGACCCTAACATGATTTACATGATCTTTGATGGATTTGCTAAAAACAAGTATGTCATCGAAGTAGACCGCACCAAACACTCCAATGTAAGGACGAAGCACAAAATGCATAAGTCGCATGAAAGTACCGGGAGCTTCGATAAACCCATAGGCATAACTAACCACTCGTACAAGCCAAATTTAGTTTTGAAAGCGGTTTTCCATTCATCACCTTCTTGTATGCGGATTTGATAATAGCCACTTTTAAGATCAATTTTTGAGAAAATGGTGGCACCGCTAAGCTCATCTAGCATATCATCAAGGCGAGGAATGGGATGCCTATAACGAACGGTGATAGCATTGATGGGTCTACAATCGGAGCACATGCGAAAACTACCATCTTGCTTGGGCACAAGTATAACCGGAACGACACAAGGGCTTAAGCTTTCACGTACATGGCCGTTGTCGATGAGTTGTTGTACTTGCTGTTGGATCTCCTTAGTTTCTTCGGGGTTGACGCGGTAGGGAGCCTTGTTCGGAAGAGGTGCTCCGGGGATGAGGTCGATCCTATGTTCAATGCCACGTAGAGGAGGAAGACCGGGAGGTAGCTCATCGGGGAAGACATCCTCGAATTCCTGCAACAAGTTAGAAACACTAGAGGAAGAGGATTAGGAGTGTTAGTTTTTGCCACCTCATCTTTGCATAGGAGGACAAAGTGGATGACACTCAATGGGTTCTCACACACTTCTCTCATCTCTCTTTTTGTGGCTAGGAGGACTATTCTCTCTTGGCGAAGAGGCGCTCAATTTTTGCTTGTGGCTCTCACTTTCTTTTTGGTGGTTCACTCTCTCACTAGTATCTCCATGATGGGTGGATGCTTGCTTGTCAGCGATCACTTGGCTTGGTGACATTGGTCGAAGCACATAATCCTTGCCCTTCATCTTGAAGCTATAGTGGTTGGTTCTTCCGTTGTGGATGACTCCGCGGTCAAATTGCCAAGGTCGTCCCAAGAGAAGGTGGCACACCGACATAGGAACTACATCACACTCCAAGGTGTCCTCGTAGGCGCCGATCTTGAAAGAAACTTGCACCGTATGCTCCACTTGAATAGTGCCGGAGTCGCTTAGCCATTGCACCTTGTAGGGACGAGGGTGCTTCTTCTTGACCAATTGCAGCTTGGAACATATCTCTTCACTTGCCAAGTTGTGACAACTTCCTCCGTCGATGATGACTTTCACGGAACGCCCGTTGATGCCGGCCTTGGTGTGGAAGATGTGGCACCGTTGGTCTTCTTCTTGGTGGTGTTGGAGCGTCAAGACCTTGGAGACCACGAGAGAGGGACTTGAATCGTTGTCACAAAACACTTGATCATCTTCATCTTCGTTCACGCGCCGGTGCATGGCCACGTGCTCAAGGGCTTCCATTTCTTCTTCACTCATCGAGTCATATGTGCCATCATCGTTGAAGATCATGGTTCGCTTGTTGGTGCATTCGAAGGACTTGTGTCCTCGGCCACCACATGTGAAGCACTTGAATGAACTTGTCTTGACGGGGTCATTTGGTGGCGCCGAAGATGAGGGAGTCTTGGATTTGTAGGTGCTTGCCGGAGGACGAGTCGAGGAAGGCGTAGCTTGCTTGGAACTTGACTTGTCGCCGGTACTTGGTGATGCTCTAGTTGAGGTAGGAGGTGCCGAAGTCGCGGGAGCTTGAGAGTAGGAGCCGTAGGTCTTGGACGAGTACTTGGCGTATTTGAAGTCATCTTGCACTTGTCGCTCGGCCTTGGTCGCTTGATGAACTAGCTCGAGAAGGTTTGAGTATGGTTGGAAGTCGGCAGTCCGCTTGATTGGGTGGTTGAGGCCGTTCAAGAAGCGTGCCATTGTTTGCTCGTCGTCTTCCTTGACATTGGCTCGTATCATGGCAATCTCCATTTCTTGGTAGTATTCTTCCACCGTCTTCGTGCCTTGCTTGAGGAGTTGCAACTTCTTGAAGAGATCATGGGTGTAGTGTGTAGGCACGAAGCGAGCTCTCATGACATCCTTCACTTCTGTCCAAGTTGTGATTGGTGGTTCGCCTCTTGTATGTCGTCGCTCGATCACTTGTTCCCACCAAATGAGGACGTAGTCTTGAAACTCGAGGGAGGCCATGGCAATCTTCTTTTCCTCGTCGTAGTTGTGAAGACGGAATATCTTGTCCACCTTCAAGGCCCATGAGAGGTACTCTTCGGGATCATTGCTTCCGGAGAACTTGGGCATGGTGAACTTGAGCTTTCCGTAGCGGAGTTCTTCATCGTGGTAGCGGTCTTGATGCCGCTCTTGCCGTGGAGGAAGGTTTGCAAATGGTCATTCCTCGAGATGTCTCTCTTGGCGTGGAGGAGGGTCTTGAAGCACTTGTTCCACTTGATGTCGTTCTTGTCATGGAGGAGGACGAGGAATATGCGCTTGGTTGCGCCTTTCTTGTTGTTCTTCGCGATGTGCGGCTTCTTCTTGTATCTCCCGACGAAGAGCTTCCTCTTGTTCTCGCACTTGGCAGTTGCGCTCTTCCACGGCTCTAGTAGACTCGCGGAGTGCGCGTTGTGCTTCGAGTGCTTGTGCTTGACGGATGGCGTCATCATCTTGAGGTTGTTGCCGTGGCACTTGTGGAGGCATTTGCTCTTGCTCCCTTGGTTCTTGCGCTTGTTGTCGCGCCCTTTCACGTGCTCGAACTCGGTCTTGTAAGCCATTGCCATGGAATGGATTTTCTGGAGCTTGGCGATCTTGGGGAGCATCACGTCGAGGGACCCGATCTCGGGGAGGACTTGAATCATAAGATGAGTAGGCCGAAGATGGCCGACTTGAGCGGTGGCTTGAGTGGCGCCGTCTTGTTGACGAGGATGAGGAAGACGGGCGCCACACGATTATGTTGCGGAGTTCTTCCATTTGTGTAGTGAACTTGTCGTCGATGTAGTCACGGTTCCTTGCTTCCGATTGACGAAGGTCGGCGGCGAGTTGGTCAAGGCGTTCACCCAAGGCCTCACTTTCTTGATGGAGAGCTCTTTGCGCGATGAAGAAGTGGCCCTTGGTGACGTAGTCGGGATCAACACCTTGCTCCTTGAAGAGCGGGTTCACCGACGAAATTGGCCTATCCATCATAACCAAGTGGGGTGAGTAGGAAAATGAGAGAACAATACCGAAGTTAGCTTTTCCGAGGATTGAGGATGTAACAAGTATCACTCAATGTAATGCCACAATAGTAGAATTGGAACCGGGTTTGTTTCTCACACCTACAAGTAAAAGGCTTATGGAGTAGCTCGGTTAGGATGGTGGCGAAAAATTTCAAGCAAATGTTAGTCAAGATATCGATAAGGTTGAGAAGGTTCACAAAAATGCAAGTAAAGCAAACAGATCAAACCCAAGGATATCACTAGGAACACACACACGGAAGATAGATGGGATCCGCACAACCAAGGGGTGAGCTCAAAATGTGCAACCACGGAAAATGCTCTTGTTGTGCGAATGCTAGAGAGACGCTAGCTCGATTGCTCAAATGGGCAAGATACGCATGTGCACCAACCTATAAGAGAAACGTGTCGTCTTCAATCCCAACTATGCTATGTATGCGGTGACCAGGATGATATGAGTATGCAAAATGGCTCAATGCTATTGCTTACAAGCTCTTTGTTTCTCCTCTTTTGCTTAAAAGCTTTTCTTTCTTTCTCTTTTTTTCTTCTATGCTTGATGCTCGAGCCAAGTATGGTATGAGACAAGTATGTAAGATATGCACGGGAGAGACTTATGGCACTGAGATGATAACACGATCACTACGGTGCACAATAGCGTGTCCCGGCAATTCTCAACTCGCTAGTCTCGATGGGTAAGCAACGCAAAATGGCTCGGGCTATCAATGCAAAAGCAAAGGTGAGTGTCGTCGAGGTTACCATCCTTTCTTATGGTTAGCGGTGAAGATGACTCCGAGGTGATGATGATTGGCGGTGATGTCGATGTCACACGCTCCTAAGTAGCCGAAACACCTTAGGGAACGGAAAATGCAACTCAAAATCGGTCAAATGCGGAAGGTGGGTGTTTTTTGTGATGATTTTTTGGATGGAGGCTAATGGTGGTGGTAATGATATGAGTGGATGGGGGATGTCAAGAGCTTCCAAACGAGCTAAAGAACAAAAAAAAGGACTTGGGTGGAAGTTATGGTCAAATTGGTGTTGTAGTTGGGCTGATTCGGGGGGGGGGGGTGCGGGCACCCGGGGGTGGGAGGTGCGGATGCCCGGGGTGGTCAGGGGGAAATGGCCTGGGGGTGCGGGTGCCCGGTGGCTCGAGGTGCGGGCACCCGGTGGTCAATGATTTGGGCGGAAATTTTGGGGAAAAGCAAAATTCGGTGGATTTCGTGATGGGAAGGGTGGGGATTGATGGTTAGGGGCTAGATCCACTTGCCAAACAACAAATCCATGGACCAAAACAACCAAATCTCACAAGATCCAACAAATTGCAAGAAAATTTATTGGGGCTATTTTTGTGGGGAATTTTCAAAATTGGACGAAAAACAACAAAATCAAGCTAGCAAATGGGGGGATGGGACTAAAAGATGTGAATCAACCTTGCTCATGATACCAAGATGTTGTAGGGTGAAACCCTAGAGGGGATCTTTTCACACTTGGAGGGGGAAAAGAGGAAGAACACTCAAGAACACAAGGCACAAATCACTCAAACAAACCCAAATATCACATCCACTAGAGTAGCATACATGAGATCCACAAGATTACAAGATCAATC
The DNA here is from genome assembly GCF_018294505.1 of Triticum aestivum. Lineage (NCBI taxonomy): Eukaryota > Viridiplantae > Streptophyta > Magnoliopsida > Poales > Poaceae > Triticum > Triticum aestivum. The sequence continues at coordinate 145,991,551 of NC_057805.1, forward strand.
CAAGGAAACAAGCACAAGGTAATGTTCTTCCCACTCCTAGAGGAGGTGAGGTCTTGATGATGATCTACTCCCTTGGGAGGTCTTGTAATCCACAAGGATTCTTCCCAAGAGGGGTCTTGATCTCCAAGAGGAGGGGATACAAGGAGCAAAGCTCACAATGTTTTATCTAATACTTTGCTGACCTCCAAATGAGCTAGGGAAAGAGTATTTGTAAGTCTAGGGACGAAGTTGGGGGATGTATGGTTACAAAAGACCAAAAAGACCTCAACACGAAAACAAGACGGGGCAGGCCGGGCACCCGGGCCAAAGTGCCGGGCACCCGGGGTGGTGCTGGGCTGGCGCGGGGGAGGTGGCCCGGGCACCCGGTGCCAAGGGGCCGGGCACCCGGTCGGGGCTGGAGCGGCCTAGGTGGGCAGCCGGGCACCCGGGGGGTGGCTAGGGAGAGGCCCAGGTCGGGGCCGGGCAGCCGGGGCCAATATGGCCAGGCACCCGGGGTGTCCAGGGGGTTTGCCCCTCCCCGCGTCTTCGAGTCTGGGCACCCGGGGTCCTTCCGTCCGGGCACCCGGGGTGTCCAGGAGCTTCTCTCTTTCATTCTTCTTGAGCTCTCCTTCCTTCTCTTGCTCCATGGATGCTCGAATCTCCGTCTTCTCCTTCCCACGATCATCTTCGACGTACCTAAGAATGCATAGCGTATCTCTTTGAGGTAGAATACCATTCTCGTGTGAAACCGAACGAAACTCAGAGAGGAAAGAAGTGACCTCGTTCTCGATGTTGCGTGCACGTGCTCTTGTCATTGGCCCTCTTGGTGCTTGTGGTGGTGATGGAGTGTCGGTGCGATTAGTCGAGGGATGCTCCGCATCATTCCCCCTCGTCTCCGGTGCCCCTCTGGGCCGCCACTCCCTGTCGCCAACCGGTGGTCTCCTCCCCGTCTTTCTCACCGCCGTCCACTTCCCGGTCCCATCTCCGCCCTCTAGCTTCTTCCAACAAGTTTTGGGCCCTCGACCGTGAGGCCTCGGACTCCGACCCCGATTCCCCGGCCCCGCCCTCCTCTCCGGCGGCGCTGCCCGCCCCGCTCGCTGCCTCCTTTTCGCTGTGCGTGCGCAAGTTCGCCCCCGGCGGCCGCGGCTGCCCGGCTCCCGCCTCGTTGACTGTTGGCGGCTGGACCCACGTCTCCCGTCGCCGTGGTAAGATTCCTCCGCTGTCCCTTGACCGCGGCGTTCTGGGTCCTGTTTCGTGCCTCGCGACCGTGGAGTCCTCGGCTTCCAGCCCCTCTCCCCCCTCTCCTCCTTCTTCTGCTCCGGCCTCGGGTGCCCGTTGCGGTGTTGCCTGAGCATGGGTCCCGGGCCGTCGCGACGCGCGTTGGGCCTGGTGGGCCTAGGCCACCCTCCACTTTCCAGCTTCTCTGCCTTCCCCCCTTTACCTATTGTGGCTTATGGGCCTCGGGTGGCCCAGGCCCAACCGCCCGCTCCCCCTCTGGCCCAACCCACTGGCCCTGCTTGGCGCGGTCGGTGTATATATGGGTCCGGAGGGGCTCTCTTCCCCCATTTCTAGGGTTCCCAGCCACCACTTCAGACTTGCGGCGCTATCGGTCCCCCATTTGCTTCTTCGCCAGATCTAGCCCTCCTCCACCTCTTTCCCTCTCGTTTGCGTCGGTCCTCTCGATGGACCGCTCACGCGGCTCCTCCCGCGAGGCCATGTCGGGCCAGAACCGCCGTCGGGAGGGCGCGACCGAGGGGGAGGCGGATCTGGAGTATGAGGCGGCCCTGCGATCCAAACTCCAGGCGGATCTGGCGTTGCATGAGCAGGTCGCCTCGGCCCGTGAAGCTTGGGCGGCGGGGCCGGAGTGGCTCCAGCGCGACGAGCGCGCTCGTGCGGACGCGGCCGCGGTGGAGCTCGGCGGCCCTTCGTCCCATGGTTCTGGATCTGTCGCGACCGGGCACTCTGCTCCTCTTGGCGGCTCCTCACTGCGTCCCTCGGACCCCTAGGAGGTGGCGGCTGCGGCGGGTACGGTAGGATCTTCTGGCCCGCCCTCGCGACCCCCCTCCCCGTGGTGCGGCGACTCCGGCGCGGGCCTTGGGCCGGCCTCTGGCGGCCTCGGCTGCTGGCCCTGGTCGGTTTGGGCCTCGCGGCTCCTCTGGGGCACCGGGTCGCCGTCCCTTCTCTGGTGGCTTGGGCTCTGCTTCTGGTCCCTGCGGGGACGGCATTCTTCCTCCTCCACCTCCTGCCCCGGCGCGTGCTCTCCCCCAATCAAGTGGCCAATCCCACCCTCACCTGCTTCGCATGCCATCGCTCGGGTCACTTCCAGTCTTGCTGCCAGAATCCCCCGTTTTGCCTCATCTGTAGGGAGGGCGGGCACCTCACAATCGACTGCCAGAACCGTCTAAAACCTCGTGCTTTCATGCACTACGACATCGGCCTCCTTGGCTGCGCTTTCTTCGCGCTTGATAGCGAGATCCCCCAAGTTTCTCCCATCCCTGCCCTCTCCAATGCTGGTATTATCACTGTCAAAGACAAGAAAATCTCTCCCGAGGTTCTCCTTGATGAGCTTCAGCTGTGGGACGATGGTGGCTGGGATTGGCAGATTCGCCAGCTGTCGGAGTTCGAATTTGCAGCCATCTTTCCCTCCAAAGAAAGTCTAAGGATGATTTCGTCGTGCACCAGTTTTACTCTCCCTCTTAACCAGCTCGTTGTTTCTGTCAAGGCCGCTTCCAATGGACCGAAACCTATCTCTCCATTTTCAGATGTCTGGGTTCTTGTTGACGATGTCCCACCTACGCTCCGATCCCCAACCTTCCTCATGGCTTTTGGAGTTCTCATCGGCAAACCTATTGAGGTTGATCCAGCGTCGATGCTTGTCCTGAGCCCTGCTCGCCCGCGGGTTTGGTGTGTGGATCATCTCTGTATTCGCGACGTGGTGATTGTCTTCCCCTCTGCTGGTGGCTTCCGGGTCAGGGTGCGTGTCGAGGGTGCGGCCAATCCGGCCTCGCCCCTCCCCCGCTCCCTCGGCCGGCCTCGGACAAGGACGACGATGGGTTGCCTGACGACTCGAATCCTGGTTCGGACCGCCGATTCACGCAGTCCGAGTGGGACGGCCTGAACTCTGAAGACCGTGACCTGCTGAAGGAGAGTGCTCCCATGGGGGTGGGAATAAGGATGCAGCTGGGAACGTGGGAGCAGGGATTGCTCCTTCCGATGGGGTGAGGGGCACTCCGTTCTCCGGCGTCTGCTCCAATCTCCCTGCTCGCCCGGCTTCGCCATCTCTCTCTGGCATTGAAGATCTACCCCCTGCCGGCCCCGTGTCTAAGAAGAAGAAGTCTTCTGTCAAGAAGTTTTCCGCTCGCAGCAGGGCCTCAGTGGGCTCGAAGAAGTCTGCAGCCGGGATGTGCCGCAGGCTCGAAGCTGATCTAGGAGCGGCCTCGGGTCCATCTTCTGCGGCAGCCTCCCCAAGCCGTTCCCGCCCCACGCCGGTGCGCTCCCCTGTCTCCACTGCCCGCAAGAGCGGCCGGATCTCCAACAGCGGCGAGCGGGTGGCCGACCGAGTGGCACGGTGCGCTGCGGCCAGGGACCTCCCCCCACAGGTACTCCATCTCGCCCTTCAACCCCTTCTATCCCCAGTACTTCTCCTGTTCGGTTAGTCCTTCCGTTGCATTCCAATGAACATATTCTGCATATTTTATCGGATGTGGGCATTTCTCTTGATTCTAGTTTCGGCTCTGCTTCTGCCTTGCTGGCTGTGGTTCAGGCCAATGAAGTGGCCCAGGCTGATATTGCCAGGGCCAAGGACGCTGCCGCTCAAGCTGGGCCCGCACCGGTTGTGGCTGGTGGGGTCGCGGAGGCATCTGATAGGGATCAGGTGTCTTCTGCTGCGCCTCGACGCGGGGCGGGCAAACGTGCTAAATCCTGCATAGCCCCATGTAGGTCGAGTCCCCGCATTAAAAATCTTTCGTTTTGATGAAATCTCTTTTTTGGAACATCAGGGGTTTCAGCGCTAGGGGGTGCATAGACCACCTGAAAGACCTTGTTCGGAACGATAATATTGACATCATTGGCCTTGTTGAAACGCTAAAACCATCCTTCTCCCCTAATGAACTTTCTGCAGTTGCGGGGACCGACAGATTCGATTGGAACTTTCTGCCTTCCTCGGGCCACTCCAGCGGCATCCTAATTGGTACCAAACGAGATATATTTGATTTTGTTGCTTTCGATCATGGTATTTTTTGGGACAGCACTATTGTGTCTCACTGCTCCCTCAATGTTCTCTGGGAAGTTATGGTAGTTTACGGTCCGACTGACCATTCTCTTTCCCACTTGTTCTTGGATGAGATATCGAATATGATTGATTCTTGTGGTCTTCCCTTGCTTATTGGTGGTGATTTCAACTTGATGCGCTCCCCCTCGGACAAAAATTCCCCTAACTTTTCCTGGCCGCTTGCTGACGCTTTTAACGCTTTCATTCGTGACTCAGCTATTCGTGAAGTGCCTAGGGTGGGTGCTCGCTTTACCTGGACGAATCACCAATCTTCTCCTATCAGATCTGTCCTAGACCGCGTTTTTATCTGTCTCCGATGGGACTCCTTGTCCCCCCAGGCTTCTCTTAGGGCTTTTTCCATAGTGGGATCTGATCATGCCCCCCTTGTTCTCGACGACGGGATCCGCACCATCTCCTCCCCTCGGTTTCAATTCGACGCTTCGTGGCTGCTAGTTGATGGCTTTTCTGAGATGCTCTCGTCTAAACTTATCTCTTTCTTGGCCTCTGACCGCTGTTCCTTTGGCCCGATGGATGATTGGAACCAGTGTTCTTATTTCTTGTGCAACTTTCTTCGTGGTTGGGCCAGGAATGATGCTGCTGATGGCCGCCGTGACAAGCTCTGTCTTTCGGCCCAAATTGACTCCCTTGATACGCGGGCTGATGGCCCTGGCCTTTCTCTTCCTGAATGGCAGACCCGTTACGCGCTCGAGGAGGCCCTAATGGCTTTGCACCGTTAGGCTGAGGTGTACTGGAGGCAAAGAGGCACCATTAACTGGACCTTGAAAGGCGATTCTCCCAGCGCTTATTTTTTTGCCATTGCTAATGGGAGACGTCGTCGATGCTTGATTGACAGTCGCATCATCAATAATGCCGGGGTTTCAGATCATAACCAGATTGTGTCTCACGTAGTTGATTTGTTCTCCTCCCTCCTTTCTGCTAAGCCCGAGGTTGGGTTTAGGCTGGCTCACTCCTTCTGGTCGGTCCAGGACCAGGTTTCCAACGACGAAAACGAGGCCTTAATGATCCCCCTTCTGACGAGGAGATTTTTGAAACTGTTCACTCTGCTAACACCACTTCGGCCTCGGGCCCTGACAGTTTCTCCATCCTTTTTCTTCAGGCAATTCTGGCCCCAGCTTCGGGGCCTCGTTATTGCTATCATCCAAGGCTTCTGGTTGGGAACCGTTGACATTTCTCGTCTAAACTACGCATGTAACGCCCACGATGCGGCTATATCTCCCACGTGTCGAGGCACGACTTAGAGGCATAACCGCATTGTGGTTTTGTCGCAAGAAGGGTCATCTTCACACAATCCCATGTAATGAACAAGAATGGGATAACGAGAGTTGGCTTACAATCGCCACTTCACACAACACATAAATATAATTCATACATCAGCCAAAATCCACACATAGACCGACTACGGTCAAATCCAAATGAAAATAAGATAACCCCAAATGCTAGATCCCCAATCGTCCGAACTGGGCTCCACTACTGATCATCAGGAAAAGAAACATAGTAATGACCACATTCCTCATCGAACTCCCACTTGAGCTCGGTTGCGTCATCTGCACTGGCATCATCGGCACCTGCAACTGTTTTGGTAGAATCTGTGAGTCACGAGGACTCAGCAATCTCACACCCGTGAGATCAAGACTATTTAAGCTTATAGGAAAGGATGGTGTAATGAGGTGGAGCTGCAGCAGGCACTAAGCATATATGGTGGCTAACATACGCAAATGAGAGCGAGAAGAGAAGCAACGCAACGGTCGCGAAGCTAGAAATGATCAAGAAGTGATCCTGAAACTACTTACGTTCATGCATAACTCAAACCGTGTTCACTTCCCGGACTCCGCCGAGAAGAGACCATCACGGCTACACACACGGTTGATGTATTTTAATTAAGTCAAGTGACAAGTTCTCTACAACCGGACATTAAAAAATTCCCATCTGCCTCATAACCGCGGGCACGACTTTCGAAAGATAATACCCTGCAGGGGTGTCTCAACTTAGCCCATCATAAGCTCTCACGGTCAACGAAGGATAAACCTTCTCCCGGAAAGACCTGATCAGTCTCGGAATCCCGGTCTACAAGACATTTCGACAATGGTAAAACAAGACCAGCAAAGCCGCCCGAATGTGCCGACAAATCCCGATAGGAGCTGCACATATCTCGTTCTCAGGGCACACCGGATAAGCGAAGCGTACAGGTACCAACATAACCCAAGTTGCCAAGGGACGGTCCCGCACGGTGCTCTAGTTTGGACCAGCACTCAGAGGAACACTGGCCTGGGGGTTTAAATAAAGATGACCCTCGGGCTCGCGAAAACCCAAGGGAAAAAGGCTTAGGTGGCAAATGGTAAAACCAAGGTTGGGCCTTGCTGGAGGAGTTTTATTCAAGGCGAACTGTCAAGGGGGTCCCATAAATCACCCAACCGCGTAAGGAACGCAAACTTAAGGAACATAATACTGGTATGACGGAAACTAGGGCAGCAAGAGTGGAACAAAACACCAGGCATAAGGCCGAGCCTTCCACCCTTTACCAAATATATATAGATGCATTAATTAAATAAGAGATATTGTGATATTCCAAAATATCCATGTTCCAACATGGAACCAACTTCAACTTCACCTGCAACTAGCAACGCTATAAGAAGGGCTGAGCAAAAGCGGTAACTTAGCCAAACAACGGTTTGCTAGGAAAGGATGGTTAGAGGCTTGACATGGCAATATGGGAGGCATGATATAGCAAGTGGTAGGTAGCGCAGCATGGCAATAGCACGAACAACTAGCAAAGCAAAGATAGAAGTGATTTCGAGGGTATGGTCATCTTGCCTGCAAGGTTCTCAGAGTTGTCGAAAGCTTGATCCTCGTAAGCGTACTCAACAGGTTCCTCGTTCACGAACTCATCTCCCGGCTCTACCCAAAACAAGAACACAAGCAACGGAACCACAAACAATCACGAGAAATGCACAAGCAACATGATGCAAAACATGTATGATATGCGAGATATGATATGCGATGCATATGCGTGCTCCGGAAGAAAAATGATGAACAAGGCAGTAACTTGGCAAACCAAGCATGCCACTGGAAAGATGAGATGATTTCGGTTGAAATCGATATAAACATCACCGGAAACGGATGCACGGTTTGCAAATGGCAAGCAAAACAAGAATGACACGAATCTGTGATTAACATCATGATAGCACTTAGAATACAACAAGTAACAATGCTACATCACTCCAACATAGCAACAAAGCATATGGCAGTAATCTACAGGAGATGCTTGACAAAAGATGAACACTGAGCTACGGCCAGATCACAACATAACAGGTTCAGACAAGCATGGCAAAAGTGCAAAAGATATCAGGTTCACAGACTTGGTGAAATTACTGGACATGGCAGAAAACAACATCAGGTAGCAATGTTCAGAGCAAGCAAACAACATGCTACAGGAACTTAACATAGCAAAACAAGGCATGGCATGAATCTACTAAATGCATAGAACAAAAGTCCCTTACAGACCATAAGCCAAAAAGGACCAGAAGATGTGATGGCAACCATGTAAACATAGCAAGTTTTGTTAACAGGTTTCAGACTCGTGAGGTTGTGCATCCCTTGTACTTGTTCATCCTCAGCCCCACGTGAGGCAAATTCACCACAAAGCAGGAGTAGGGTCTTACACTGCAAGGTGGCCTGAACCTGGGTAAACCGCCGAGTCCATTCTCTTCCTTGTTCATTGAGCTAGGCCGTGGGGCGACAGGTTGGTTGGCTGGATAGGTTGAGTTCTTCGCACACGCCCCAGAGTTCGAACCTTTCTTGGGTCCGCGGAGCCCTGAATCCGACACCGGCCATGTAAATATTGCACACAATTTCTAAAAGCACAAACATGTGTGATAGTAGGGAGTAGGTCCCATAGGGTGACCTGCGCGAAATGCCTTAAAGGCGAGGAGGCAATTCTTATCAACAAGGGGCGGCTTCCCATCCGCTAACCTAGTCGAATAGAATGCATAAGTTAAGCGTTCTGGGGCTGGAGTAGTCTAAGGATGGGTGACCCGGTGGGAAGTTGCATATCTCAAGCTTCTTTATAGCACCATGATACGGTCATTATAGAAATTTATCATCTAAATGTCTCTATAGTGACCTGTCATGAAGATTATATAAACCTTGGGATCCTAGTTCTGCTAATTTGTAGAATATGTTTTTATTGGTCATTTTTGTTCTAAAAAATTGAAGAATGATTGACATCTGTAGGCCCACACGAATTATCCCTTTGACCCAACGCACGAGAAGGGTTTCCTCTTTGCTCTGTGTGCTATGTTAGCGCAAATCAAGTTTCAGCACATGCGTTGGACGACACCCCCTACCCCCACCCGCCTCAAAGTTGCGGAACCGACATCGTACGTCTTTAATCTGGCTGGGGGGTACGATGTTCAGTTTGTAATGTTACTGATGTAGTTGGTGCCCCATCGAAGTTGTGCTTTCGGGATTTGAACAAATCACCCACCAGACCCATACATTTTTTCAGGCCGCAATGCAGGGTATAGGGGGCCAGGTATTCTGATCGAGCACGTCTCCCTTGTGCGGTTTATAGACGCCGCACATATCTATGGGCTCCCCGAGGTCTATATATGTCATCCTTGACCGATAACAAGGGGGCCCCACACAATCTATCCCTTTGACCCAACATACCAGAAGGGTTTGACCATGATGGTTTCCTACTGCTATGTGTGCCATTTTAGACCAAATAAAGTTTTGGTGCATGCATTCAACGACCCCCCCCCCCCCCGCCTCAAAGTTGGGGAACCGACATCGTACTTATTGAACCTGGCTTGGGGTCGGGTACGGTGTTCGGTTTGTAATGTAGTTGGTGCCCCATCGAAGTTGTGCATTGAGGATTTGAACACATCATAGACCGCCCATACATATTTTAGGGCCGCATGCAGTGTATAGGGGTCTTCTGATCGACCACATCTCCCTTGTGCGGATTTTTGTGACGACATGCATGTCTGTGGGCTCCCCGAGTGTATATATCATCCCTTTGACCGATAACGAGGGTATGTGTTGGCCATGAATGGATTCCTCCTAGATCGTGTTAGGGACGGTTGATGACCTACAAGTATAGGGGATCAATCGTAGTCCTTTCGATAAGTAAGAGTGTCGAACCCAACAAGGAGCAGAAGGAAATGACAGGTGGTTTTCAGCAAGGTATTTTCTGCAAGCACTGAAATTTTCGGTAACAGGTAGTTTGATAGCAAGATAATTTGTAATGAGCAAGTAACGGTAATGGTAAATAAAGTGCAGCAAGGTAGTCCAATCCTTTTGTGGCAAAGGACAGGCCAAAACGGTTTCTTATAATAGGCAAAGCGTTCTTGATGGTACACAGGTATTTCATCTAGTCACTTTCATCATGTTGGTTTGATTCATATTCGCTACTTTGATAATTTGATATGTGGGCGGACCGGTGCTTAGGTGCTGTTCTTACTTGAACAAACCTCCTACTCATGATTAACCGCTCGCAAGCATCTGCAACTACGAGAAAAGTATTAAGATAAAATCTAACCATAGCATTAAACATTTGGATCCAAATCGGTCCCTTACAAAGTAGCACATAAACTAGGGTTTAAGCTTCTATCACTCTAGCAACCCACCATCTAATAACTACTCCGAAATGCATTCCCTTAGGCCCAAATATGGTTAAGTGCCATGTAGTTGACATTCACATGACACCACTAAGGGAATCACAACATACATATCATCAAAATATTGAAGACATATCAAGTTCACATGATTACTTGCAACAAGATTTCTCCCGTGACCTCATGAACAAAAGTAACTACTCACAAATGATAATCATGCTCAAGATCAGATGGGTATTAAATAGCATAAAGGATCTAAACATATAATCTTCCACCAAATAAACTAAATAGTAATCAACTACAAGATGTAATCAACACTACTAGTCACCCACAGGTACCAATCTGAGGTTCTGGTACAAAGATTGTACACAAGAGATGAACTAGGGTTTGAGAGGAGATGATGTTGTTGAAGACGTTGATGGAGATTGGCCTCCCAAAGATGAGAGGGTTGTTGGTGATGACGATGCCTTCGGTTTCACCCTCCGGGAGGGAAGTTCCCCTGCCGGAATCGCTCCGCCGGAGGGAAAAAGTGCTCCTGCCCAAGTTCCGCCCCGAGACGGTGGTGCTCCGTCCCGAAAGTCTTCTCCTTATTTTTTTGTAGGTCAAAGCGACCTATATACCAGAAGATGGGCATCGGAGGTGGGCCGTGCTGGGCACAACCCACCAGGCCGTGGTCACCAGGTGGGCCCCCTTCGGTAGTTATTTGCTCTAGTAATTTTTTTTGTATATTCCAAAACAATTCTCTGTAAAATTTCAGCTCATTTGGAGATGTGCAGAACAGGTTACTCCGACGTAGCTTTTTCAGGTCCAGAATTCCAGTTGCCGGCATTCTCCCTCTTTGTGTGTACCTTGCATATTATGAGAGAAAAGGCATTGAATTACTCCGTAAAGCATTATTATGCAAAATGGACGTATCAACTCCCCCAAGCTTAGACCTCGCTTGTCCTCAAGCGAAAAACCGATATCGAAAAACATGCCCACATGCTTAGAATGAGAGAGGTGTCGATAAAAACAAAATACGGACATAGAAGCATCATGCCATTATAACAGCAACAAACTTTATCATAAAACTTTATCGTATAACTTTATCATATAACTTCTCATGAACAAGTAACAATTTATCACAACATCGAAGTAAAAGCATAAACTCTATTGAAAACCAACAAGGTATGTTCTCAGTCAAATTTGCAACTACAATTCATCATCTTTTTAGGAAGGGTCTCGTATCGGAGCCTTTTGGCAAGTCCACATACTCAACCATCATATAATCTTCTATGATTGCTAATAGTCACCGCATGCCCATGAGCAAAAGGTTTCAACCGAACACATAGAAAGATAGGGGCTTATAGTTTCGCCTCCCAACATATTCACCTCAAGGGTGATGTTAACAATAATAACTCATGATCACTCATATCCAACTGGATATATGTGCCTAGATCTTTCCTCACCACATGACGCTTGCAAAAAGATAAAATAAAAAGGAATAGGGAAGAATACTTTGACTCTTGCATAAAAGTAAGTACATAAAAGTAAAAGATAGGCCTTTCGCAGAGGGAAGCAGAGGTTGTCATGTGCTTTTTGGTTTGTATGCTCAATCTCTTAGTGCAAAATAATGTCATGTTATATTTCCCCTTAAGACAGCAACCTTTATTATGCAGTCTGTCGCCTTTATTATTTTGCCATCACAAGTTCGTACAATGCTCAATTTTTCTTACACTAAATGATCCAACACATTTAGAAGCAATTTTTATTGCCTTATTGCAACGATGACAACTTACTTGAAGGATCTTACACAATCCATAGGTAGGTATGGTGGACTCTCAAAACAAGATTTTGGGTTTAAGGGTTTTTGGATGCACAAGTAGTATCTCTACTTAGTGCGAAATTTTTGGCTAGCAAAGATATTGAGCAAGCACCACATGTTACATGATCTATGACAATATAACTTCTATGTGAATATGAACAAGCACGTTGTCTTCCTTGTCCAACGTCAACAGTTTTGGCATATAATATTTTGATGGGAGCTCACAATCATAAAAAGATGTCCAAGATAGTGTATTTGCATGTGAATCTTCTTCCCTTATTAATTCTTGTATGAATTGCATCATTGACCAATGCTATGTTTTTCAATCTCCAATAATTTTTACCACTTATACTTTTCCTTATGTGGTGTCATTACTTACCATAAGATTAGCATATGATATTTTTCATTATTTCCTTTTTATTTTGATTGAAACATAAAAGTAAAGAAAGAAAAACTCGAACTAAACTTTATTATATATCTCGCACACGATTACATAGATAGATAGATCACTAAGCTAACACTCGAAAAAGATTGAACTAAACTTTTTATTCAACTAATTCAAAAGATAACGAAAGATCGAAGTAAGATAGATAAAGGTAAAGGAGGTGGTGTGATACGATACCAGGGCACCTCGCCCAAGCTTGGCACAGGCCAAGGGGAGTGCCCATGCCATGTACTCAAGTCTCCTTGGGTGGTGAAGGAGGTGGTGGTGGTGTTGATGAGGTAGGAGCAAGCTTATCCTCCGGCTTCAATGGCAATGACTCACCATCATAAGAGGAAGCATGAGTCTCACGAGTCCTGCAACTTGCAGCCAAACTCATACCTTTAAATCTTGCCTCATATTCAAAGACTTGATTTTGGAGATCATAGATTTGGCTTTCCAGAAAGTTGATGTTGGCGTCCTGGGAACGGGGGTACCCAGACTTGCCTGCCTGCGGCCCAGGGCGTAGCTCAGCCAGCGGCCTGGTACGGCCCATCTTCATCAGCAACCACCCAAGACCCTCGCGAGGGGATAAGCCTCGTGAGGCGGACGACACCAAGACCTCCTCAGGGGCGGCCTCGCTAGGCTGGCTCCCGAGGAGCGGAGATAGCTATGCAAGGGGCACCTCGCGAGGTTCATGTGACGTGAGCCATGACGACCGAAGCCAGGCGGGCGCCAGCGGGCGCAGAGTGCCAGTTTTCTCTTTGGTGCTAAAGAGGCAGGCGCAGGCAAGGAGTCCCGAGGCATCAGGAAAAGGTTTCCATATCGGTGCAACGAGACCAAGACGAGCAAGACGGCAGGACGGAGGTCACCACAGAGCCCACAACAGTGTCACCACCAGAGCCTTTGGTAGGTGAAGACCACCTTTTGTCAGGATAACTTGTACTAGTTGTCTCCCATCAAAATTTGCTGTCATGGGATCCCTTCCCGCCTAACATTTGGGAAGAGGACCGGGTCCTCTATAAACAGGACTAGCCACCACCCTAGCAAAGGGACGGATCATTCAGACATTCCTCGCACACACAAGCTCACCGAGCTCAAGAACACCTCTCCTCAGGAGGCTGTTCATCCCTTGTACTTGTTCATCCTTAGCCTACAAGGAAATCCACCACACCAAACTAGAGTAGGGTATTACACCACAATGGTGGCCCGAACCAGTATAAACTCTCGTGTCTCTTGTTCCTTGGGTTCGGCGAGCTAGGCCTTGAGATCGTTGCGAGAGCGAGCTAGGGAGAGAGAGATCTTCATGCGCACCCCAGAGTTCGAACCTCAAGGGTTTGCCGGAACCCATAATCCGACATTTGGCGCGCCAGGTAGGGGTGCACCGAGGCTTTCTTCTCCATCGACCGACCCGCTGTCGCCCCGCGGCTCTGATGTCTGACGATCCAAGGACCCAGGCCGACCACTAGGCGGCCTGACCCGCTCGAGCGCCACCATCTGCTCTAGAAGACCTCAACTCCGCGCTCCAGGCTGCCCGCGGGCGCGGGCAGCGCTGGTCGGCGCCCGCTGCCCTCGCGCCGCGGCGCGCACACATGGCCGTGCGGTCCTCGAGCTATGTTGCGGCAACCGCACCACACACTCGACGAGAGCAGGCGAACATGCTAGCCGCGCTCATCGTGGCGCGGGAGTTGCTGCGGTGCAGGCTAGCGGAGTGCGGCCGCGATGCACTACTGGAGCGAGTCGCCGACCTACTAGATGCCGCCAGTAGGGGTACGCCGCCCTTCGGCTCCTTAGCCACACCCCAGGTTGTGGCGGAAGCGCACGCGAGGCCCCGACGAGCTCGCGCGCCTCCTGGGGCGTCCGGGGGATCCGACGACACCAACACGGGTCCTGGCACGGGCCATCCTGCCACGACCACGCCATCACTAGGAGGGACAAGCGCCGGCAGCCTGCCGCAAGGACGCACCGGGGTGCCACACAACGGCCGCCATGGCCAAACACCGCGGCTGGCGGCTCAAGGCGCGGGGCACCTGGGTGGCGGTCCTGGCGACATGATCGCGGACGCGTACGTGCCCGGCATGGTGAACCTGGAGTGCTTGCCGGGGGAAGGCCTCGACCCGTTCCATGGACCGGAATGGGCGACCAGAGGGCCCGAGGCGCGGGCCTTCCACGAGTGGCCCGGAGGCTTCCCCGACACCTTCAGTGACGACGACGGCGGGGTATGGAAAACATCTCAGGAGCAAGCTTACGCTAACCTTGAATTGCAGGAGAACTAGGCGGCGGTAGCAGTTAGAGACCTCAGGCAGTGGCCTAGCCTGCGGCAGGAATGGTGCTCTGGTGGTCGCGCGGGAGAGGCCCGAAGTGAGGCCCTCCCCCGCGCCACACGGAGCAAGGTTCTGCACGGAGGTAGGCCCTCTGCCGGGGGAAGTGCGGGCGAGCTTTTTCCCCCCGGCAGAGGACCCGTGGTCGCCGAGGGCGCCGCCAGTGTCCTCTTTGCCCCTTGGTCTCGTCCTGGTTTCTGGACGCCCCAATGGTGGTTGAGGGTGGCGCAGGGCGGGGCCCTCGCCTGGCGATATGAAGTAAGGCTCGTGCCTGTGAAGGTCTCCACTCGTGACACTCTCATGTAATAATGAGTGTGGCTGTACACGCTGTGGAGTCTCCGGAGTGCCGCCCTCGGGCCTCGGGGGCTCCCCCCTATGTCCTAGTGGAAGCACCATGCTCCACACTGGCCGTCGACACTGTTCCCCAGTGACTATGCTCACAGCGAGTGAAAGCACTTAGCTCTGCGCTGGTTGGAAGACAAGACTAGCTAGGTGCCGGACGCGGCCATTTGCTTTCAACCCCTTTTCTGTAGCTCGATATGCCGCCTTTTGGATTTGAACTTAAAGTCATATTTTCGTTGACAAGTGTGGGGGGCGTCTTTTCTCGTTCGTGTTGATTTCTTGAGCTTCCTGGTTCCGTGCCTTGTTTCAAGGCTCGCGCCTGCTACCCCTCCCTTACGAGCACCTCGCGAGCGGGGGCTGGGCGTGGTATGTGCGCACATCCTGCCATTATCTGACGCTCGCTTCTCGCGAGACCCTCTCGGGCGGACTGGCAGGCTCCTCAGAAGCCCAAAACCTCGCGGGCCCGCGAAGGACTCCCCTCGGGAGAAATGCACATCGGCAATTACAAGACCAGTCCAAGGCTTGCCTGGACTAAGGTAAGTTACGACAGCAAGCCCGCGGAAGAGCTTGTGGGCTCGCAAAAGCACGTTTCAAGTCTAGCTTAAGGAATAAAACAGTAGTCTGATTACATGAGGGGCTCCCCTCCCCAAAATGTCTTACACCTTGAAGGTCCGTGCCCAAGATTTTGCGCGCAGGTTCAAAGCAAAGGAGCGTGGGCTCAACCGGACATGTCGCTTGCAGCATCTTCCGAATCGCTCCCGGACACGCTGCTGGCGCTATCACTGGCGTCGTCTTCACCGTCATCAACCACGCCGCCTTCATCCGCCACGACCACCACCACGCCGTCCTCGGAAGCAAAAGCCCTGACCAGAGCATCCACATTATCGTCCACCCAACGCGCCAGGTTGTTCCGGATAGCCCCAGGCACTGGGGCAATGGCGGCATCAAAGTCGAAGTGGGGGTCGGCGTTCTAAAGATGGCTGAAGACACAGGAGAACGCGCGCCCAAGGAGGCCTCAGCTCTTTTCCTCGACAAGCTCGCGGGCCCTCGCGGCCCGGTCCTCCAAGCGCATCACGACATCGGTGAAGAAGCGGAGATGGCTGGCATAGTCTTCTACATGGGGATGAGGGGCGCGCTCTTCGCAGATGGCACCCAGCGCCCGGTTGGCCCTCACCCTGAGGTCCTGAAGCATGGGAGCGTGCTCGCGCTATAGCGTCTGCCGACGACACGCCTCCTCCCTGCTCTGCTGCACAAGGGATGTGGCGGTACCGACCTACTGCTGAAGCGAAAGCAGGTCGGCACGAGCGGCGGCCAGGTCGGCCTGAAGGAGATCAAGGCCGCCGCAGCTGCCTTCTCACGTCGCTCTGCTTCATCCAACCTTGACCTGAGGGTATTGGTTCTGCCCTCAGCTCGAGCCTCCACCATCTTCAGCTCCAGGTCATGCGTATTGGCAAGATCTGTACGAGCCTTCGCCACCCTACGGTCAACTTCCTCTTGGATCCCGGCTTCGCGCGCGTTGACGGCATCCTCAGCCTGGGTGACCTGGCACTCCCTTGTCTCCAACCGTTCAAGTTCGAGGCTATGCTCCGCGGCCTCCAGCATTAGCTCCTCGTCGCGCTTCAAGATCTACTCCTCTTCGGAAGGCGACCCCTTCATCGATGCCAAGGCAGCTCTGTGCGCCTTGACCTGCTGCTCCAAGATGGCGTTCAGGGCCTGGAGTTCCCGTTCGTGCTTCTCCGCGACCTTGCGGCGGTGATCAGCCTCCCTGGTCTCCTCCAAGGCCCGGGCGCTGGCCTCGCGCGAGGTCGCAAGGGATGCCTTAGCCTTCGCGCTGGCGCGCTCACGCTGGAGGCGCCCGAAGTCGATGGCTACCTTCAGTTGATGCCATTCATCCGCCAGCCAAAGGCCCTCGGTCTCAAGACGAGCGTCAACATCCATGAGTTCTTCCCCAAGCCGGCTCAGCGCACCCATCGCCTCCTGGAAGAGCTCGTGACGGACAGCGCCACGCTCGTGCGGAAGCTCGAACGCATGGCCAGGTCCGTCCTCCGCACCGGGGGTCGTTGGGGAAGTTCGATGTGGCTCGGCTGCTCCTGGCAGGGGGCTGGAGGCCGGCGCCTTTCCAGCCGCCCTCCGGGCCTCGGCGGAGGACCGGCGGGGCGGGGCCTTGTTGCTCGACAATGAGGCCAAGGTCGAGGCCTCCCAGCTGTGGGCAATGACCAGTGGAGGGGCCCTCGGCACACTTCCCGCATCCCAGGCAGGACCGCAAAGGAGGGATGACAAGAGCGCAGGGTCAGGACGCCAGGTCGGTGCATCCACCTCCCCGGCAGGCCTCGCGCCACGCGCGGCTGGCTGGCAGGAAGCGCTCAGGATCAGCAGAGAGCCTGGAGCAGGCGGAGGCCGTTTCTCGCGAGATTTCGCTGCCCTGGCAGAAGGGACCCTAAAGAATTGCGGTCAGGAGGAGACGCAGTGATGTCTACTACACAACCTTCTTCTTGTAGACGTTGTTGGGCCTCCAAGTGCAGAGGTTTGTAGGACAGTAGCAAATTTCCCTCAAGTGGATGACCTAAGGTTTATTAATCCGTGGGAGGCGTAGGATGAAGATGGTCTCTCTCAAACAACCCTGCAACCAAATAACAAAGAGTCTCTTGTGTCCCCAACACACCCAATACAATGGTAAATTGTATAGGTGCACTAGTTCGGCGAAGAGATGGTGATACAAGTGCAATATAGATGGTAGATATAGGTATTTGTAATCTGAAAATATAAAAACAGCAAGGTAACTAATGATAAAAGTGAGCACAAACGGTATTGCAATGCGTTGAAACAAGGCCTAGGGTTCATACTTTCACTAGTGCAAGTTCTCTCAACAATAATAACATAATTGGATCATATAACTATCCCTCAACATGCAACAAAGAGTCACTCCAAAGTCACTAATAGCGGAGAACAAACGAAGAGATTATGGTAGGGTACGAAACCACCTCAAAGTTATTCTTTCGGATCGATCTATTCAAGAGTCTGTAGTAAAATAACACGAAGCTATTCTTTCCGTTTGATCTATCATAGAGTTCATACTAGAATAACACCTTAAGACACAAATCAACCAAAATCCTAATGTCACCTAGATACTCCAATGTCACCTCAAGTATCCGTGGGTATGATTATACGATATGCATCACACAATTTCAGATTCATCTATTCAACCAACACAAAGTACTTCAAAGTGTGCCCCAAAGTTTATACCGGAGAGTCAAGACAAAAACATGTGCCAACCCCTATGCATAGGTTCATGGGCGGAACCCGCAAGTTGATCACGAAAACATACATCAAGTGGATCACGTGATATCCCATTGTCACCACAGATAAGCACGGCAAGACATACATCAAGTGTTCTCAAATCCTTAAAGACTCAACCCGATAAGATAACTTCAAAGGGAAAACTCAATACATTACAAGAGAGTTGAGGGGGAGAAACATCATAAGATCCAACTATAGTAGCAAAGCTCGCGATACATCAAGATCGTGCCAAATCAAGAACACGAGAGAGAGAGAGATCAAACACATAGCTACTGGTACATACCCTCAGCCCCGATGAAGATGATGAAGATGAAGATGTCCACCGGTGATGGATCCCCCCTCCGGCAAGGTGCCGGAACATGGTCCCGATTGGTTTTTGGTGGCTACAGAGGCTTGCGGAGGCGGAACTCCCGATCTATTTTGTTCCCCGATGTTTTTAGGGTATATGGATATATATAGGCGAAAGAAGTCGGTCAGGGGAGCCACGAGGGGCCCACGAGCGTGGGGGGTGCGCCCAGGGGGGCTGGCGCGCCTCCCTGGCTCATGACCACCTCAAAGCTTCCCTGACGTCTACTCCAAGTCTCCTGGATTGCTTCCGTTCCAAAAATAATTCTCCCGAAGGTTTCATTCCGTTTGGACTCCGTTTGATATTCCTTTTCTTCGAAACACTGAAATAGGCAAGAAAACAACAATTTGGGCTGGGCCTCCGGTTAATAGGTTAGTCCCAAAAATAATATAAAAGTGTATAATAAAGCCCATAAACATCCAAAACAGATAATATAATAGCGTGGAACAATAAAAATTTATAGATACGTTGGAGACGTATCAGCATACCAAGCTTAATTCCTGCTCGTCCTCGAGTAGGTAAATGATAAAAACAGAATTTTTGATGTGGAATGCTACCGAACATATTTATCCATGTAATTCTCTTTATTGTGGCAAGAATATTCAGATCCATAAGATTCAAGACAAAAGTTTAATATTGCCATAAAAATAATAATACTTCAAGCATACTAACAAAGTAATCATGTCTTCTCAAAATAACATGGCCAAAGAAAGCTACCTGTACAAAATCATATAGTCTGGCTATGCTCTATCTTCATCACACAAAATATTTAAATCATGCACAACCCCGATGACAAGCCAAGCAATTGTTTCATACTTTTGAGGTCCTCAAACTTTTTCAATCTTCACGCAATACATGAGCGTGAGCCATGGACATAGCACTATAGGTGGAATAGAATGGTGGTTGTGGAGAAGACAAAAAGGAGAAGATAGTCTCACATCAACTAGGCGTATCAATGGGCTATGGAGATGCCCATAGATAGATATCAATGTGAGTGAGTAGGGATTGCCATGCAACGGATGCACTAGAGCTATAAGCGTATGAAAGCTCAAAAAGAAACTAAGGGGGTGTGCATCCAACTTGCTTGCTCATGAAGACCTAGGGCATTTTGAGGAAGCCCATCATTGGAATATACAAGCCAAGTTCTATAATGAAAGATTCCCACTAGTATATGAAAGTGACAACATAGGAGATTCTCTATCATGAAGATCATGGTGCTACTTTGAAGCACAAGTGTGGTAAAAGGATAGTAGCATTGTCCCTTCTCTCTTTTTCTCTCATTTTTTTATTTTTTTTATTTGGGCCTTTTCTCTTTTTTTACGGCCTCTTTTCCCTTTTTTTAGTCCGGAGTCTCATCCCGACTTGTGGGGGAATCATAGTCTCCATAATCCTTTCCTCACTGGGACAATGCTCTAATACTGATGATCATCATACTTTTATTTACTTATAACTCAAGAATTACAAATCGATACTTAGAACAAAATATGACTCTATATGAATGCCTCCGGCGGTGTACCGGGATGTGCAATGACTCATGAGTGACATGTATGAAAGAATTATGAACGGTGGCTTTGCCACAAATACAATGCCAACTACATGATCATGCAAAGCAATATGAGAATGATGGAGCGTGTCATGATAAACGGAACGGTGGAAAGTTGCATGGCAATATATCTCGGAATGGCTATGGAAATGCCATGATAGGTAGGTATGGTGTCTGTTTTGAGGAAGGTATATGGTGGGTGTATGATACCGGCGAAAGGTGCGCGGTATTAGAGAGGCTAGCAATGGTGGAAGGATGAGAGTGCGTATAATCCATGGACTCAACATTAGTCATAAAGAACTCACATACTTATTGCAGAAATCTATTAGTTATCGAAACGAAGCACTACACGCATGCTCCTAGGGGGATAGATTGGTAGGAAAAGACCATCACTCGTCCCCGACCGCCACTCATAAGGAAGACAATCAATAAATAAATCATGCTCTGACTTCATCACATAACGGTTCACCATACGTGCATGCTACGGGAATCACAAACTTCAACACAAGTATCTCTCAAATTCACAACTGCTCAACTAGCATGACTCTAATATCACCATCTTCATATCTCAAAACAATCATAAAGAATCAAACTTCTCATAGTATTCAATGCACTTTATATGAAAGTTTTTATTATATCCCTCTTGGATGCCCATCATATTAGGACTAAATTCATAACCAAAGCAAATTACCATGCTGTTATAAAGACTCTCAAAATAATATAAGTGAAGCATGAGAGTTCATATATTTTTCAAAATAAAGCCACCGCCGTGCTCTAAAAGGATATAAGTGAAGCACTAGAGCAAACGACAAACTACTCCGAAAGATATTAGTGAAGATCAATGAGTAGTTTAATAATTATGCAACTATGTGAAGACTCTCTAACATTTAAGAATTTCAGATCTTGGTATTTTATTCAAACAGCAAGCAAAAAAAAAAGAAAATAAAATGACGCTCCAAGCAAAACACATGTCATGTGGTGAATAAAAATATAGCTCCAAGTAAAGTTACCAATGAACGAAGACGAAAGAGGGGATGACATATGGGGCATCCCCAAGCTTAGGCTCTTGGTTGTCCTTGAATATTACCTTGGGGCGCCTTGGGCATCCCCAAGCTTAGGCTCTTTCCACTCCTTATTCCATAGTCCATTGAATCTTTACCCAAAACTTGAAAACTTCACAACACAAAACTCAACAGAAAACTCGTGAGCTCCGTTAGCGAAAGAAAACAAAACACCACTTCAAGGTATTGTATTGAACTAATTCTTTATTTATATTGGTGTTAAACCTAATGTATTCCAACTTTTCTATGGTTCATAAACTCTATTACTAGCCATTGTTTCATCAAAATAAGCAAACAACACACGAAAAACAGAATCTGTCAAAAACAGAACAGTCTGTAGTAATCTGTAACTAACGCAAACTTCTGGAACTCAGAAAAATCTACCAAAATAGGAAGACCTAAATAATTTGTTTATTGATCTTCTGCCATTGGAATCAGTATTTGATCACGTTCTGGTGATTTTTAACAATTTTTTCGTGAAGATAAAGTTTCTGGAATTTTCAGCAAGATCAAATAACTATCATCCAAGAAGATCCTATAGGTCTTACTTGGCACAAACACTAATTAAAACATAAAAACACATCTAACCAGAGGCTAGGTGAATTATTTATTACTAAATAGACCCAAAAAGCAAAGAACTAAAATAAAATTGCTTTGCCTCCCAGCAAGCACTAACGTTTAACGCCCCTAGCTAGGCATGATGATTTCAATGATGCTCACCTAAAAGATAAGAATTGAAATATAAAGAGAGCATCATGAAGAATATGACTAGCACATTTAAGTCTAAACCACTTCCTATGCATAGGGATTTTGTGAGCAAACAACTTATGGGAACAATAATCAACTAGCATAGGAAGGCAAAACAAGCATAACTTCAAAACTTTAAGCACATAGAGAGGAAACTTGATATTATTGCAACTCCTACAAGCATATATTCCTCCCTCATAATAATTTTCAGTAGCATCATGAATGAATTCAACCATATAACCAGCACATAAAGCATTCTTTTCATGATCTACTTGCATAGAAATATTACTACTCTCCACATAAGCAAATTTATTTTCATCAATAGTAGTGGGAGCAAACTCAACAAAATAACTATCATGTGAAGCATAATCCAATTGAAAATTGAAATCATGATGACAAGTTTCATGGTTATCTTTATTCTTTATAGCATACGTGTCATCACAATAATCATCATAAATAGGAGGCATGCTTTCATCATAATAAATTTTCTCATCAAAACTTGGGGGACTAAACATATCATCTTCATCAAACATAGCATCCCCAAGCTTGTGGCTTTGCATATCATTAGCATCATGGGTATTCAAAGAATTCATACTAACAACATTGCAATCATGCTCATCATTCAAATATTTAGTGCCAAAACATTCTAATGCATTCTTCTTCTAACATTCTGGCAAAATTATCGGAATCCTTATTTTCATGAAAGATATTAAAAAGATGAAGCATATGAGGTACCCTCAATTCCATTTTTTTGTAGTTTTCTTTTATAAAATAAACTAGTGATAAAACAAGAAACTAAAAGATTCGATTGCAAGATCTAAATATATACCTTCAAGCACTCACCTCCCCGGCAACGGCGCCAGAAGATGTCTACTACAGAACCTTCTTCTTGTAGACGTTGTTGGGCCCCCAAGTGCAGAGGTTTGTAGGACAGTAGCAAATTTCCCTTAAGTGGATGACCTAAGGTTTATCAATCCGTGGGAGGCGTAGGATGAAGATGGTCTCTCTCAAACAACCTTGCAACCAAATAACAAAGAGTCTCTTGTGTCCCCAACACACCCAATACAATGGTAATTTTTATAGGTGCACTAGTTCGGCGAAGAGATGGTGATACAAGTGCAATATGGATGGTAGATATAGGTATTTGTAATCTGAAAATATAAAAACAGCAAGGTAACTAATGATAAAAGTGAGCACAAACGGTGTTGCAATGCGTTGAAACAAGGCCCAGGGTTCATACTTTCACTAGTGCAAGTTCTCTCAACAATAATAACATAATTGGATCATATAACTATCCCTCAACATGCAACAAAGAGTCACTCCAAAGTCACTAATAGCAGAGAACAAACAAAGAGATTATGGTAGGGTATGAAACCACCTCAAAGTTATTCTTTCGGATCGATCTATTCAAGAGTCCATAGTAAAATAACACGAAGCTATTCTTTCCGTTCGATCTATCATAGAGTTCGTACTACAATAACACCTTAAGACACAAATCAACCAAAACCCTAATGTCACCTAGATACTCCAATGTCACCTCAAGTATCCGTGGGTATGATTGTACGATATGCATCACACAATCTCAGATTCATCTATTCAACCAACACAAAGTACTTCAAAGAGTGCCCCAAAGTTTCCACCGGAGAGTCAAGACGAAAACGTGTGCCAACCCCTATGCATAGGTTCATGGGCGGAACCCGCAAGTGGATCACCAAAACATACATCAAGTGGATCACGTGATATCCCATTGTCACCACAGATAAGCACGGCAAGACATACATCAAGTGTTCTCAAATCCTTAAAGACTCAACCCGATAAGATAACTTCAAAGGGAAAACTCAATACATTACAAGAGAGTTGAGGGGGAGAAACATCATAAGATCCAACTATAGTAGCAAAGCTCGCGATACATCAAGATCGTGCCAAATCAAGAACACGAGAGAGAGAGAGAGATCAAACACATAGCTACTGGTACATACCCTCAGCCCCGATGAAGATGATGAAGATGTCCACCGGTGATGGATCCCCCCTCCGGCAGGGTGCCGGAACATGGTCCCGATTGGTTTTTGGTGGCTACAGAGGCTTGCGGCGGCGGAACTCCCGATCTATTTTGTTCCCCGATGTTTTTAGGGTATATGGATATATATAGGCGAAAGAAGTCGGTCAGGGGAGCCACGAGGGGCCCACGAGGGTGGGGGGCGCGCCCAGGGGGGCAGGCGCGCCTCCCTGCCTCGTGGCCACCTCCAAGCTTCCCTGACGTCTACTCCAAGTCTCCTGGATTGCTTCTGTTCCAAAAATAACTCTCCCGAAGGTTTAATTCCGTTTGGACTCCGTTTGATATTCCTTTTCTTCGAAACACTGAAATAGGCAAGAAAACTGCAATTTGGGCTGGGCCTCCGGTTAATAGGTAGTGCCACAAATAATATAAAAGTGTATAATAAAGCCCATAAACATCCAAAACAGATAATATAATAGCATGGAACAATCAAAAATTATAGATACGTTGGAGACGTATCATGCAGTGCTCAGGAAATTACAAAGATAAGGTACTCACTTGTGTATGGCAATATACTTCCTCTGCTTCAATGACCGGAAGGCGTCACCACTGCAGCTTGGACCCCTTCCTCTTGCGGAGCATTTCGAAGTTCAGTCGGAGCTGGCCGAAGCCCTGGGTGCGGTCACCACTGCCGGGCATGGCTGGTGTGGCTCCGGAGGAGGCGACCTCAGGAGTGCGCGGCTGCGTGGATTCCTCGGCCTCCGCCTCACGACGGCTCGCCAGGGCCTCGGGGGCTTCAGCCTCGGGAGCACCGGACTACGTTACCCCCCGGCTGCTTCCTCAGGATGGCTCTCTTGAGTCCCAAGGGTCAGTGCTTCAGGAGCCCTGGGCGACGCCGGCTCCTTGGCAGCCGCATCGCCAGCGTTCGATGATGATCGCCCCCCTGCGCCCACTTCCGGAGAGATCACCGCGCTGGCGGCGGGCAAGGGAGCCACAAAGACAGGGCTCTTGCGAGGCCCCTCAAGGCCAGCTGGGCGTAGCCCCCATTCGTCGAAGGGGGGCATATGCCTCGCGAATTCCACCTTGCTCGAGCAGCAGTACAAGAGGCAGCCCTCCTCCGGCATATTGGCTGGCGACGGGTCACCCGTCAGGAGCTCAAGCATAGTGTGTTGCGCCTCAAGAGGAAGCCTGGGCTCGTGAAGCCTCATGCGGTCCTTGCTGCCTGAGAAGGTCCACATTGGACGAGAATGGCACTGGAGCGGAGTAATGCGGCGCCGGATGAACTCCTTCACCACCATAGGCGCCGTCACGCGGAGATCCTTCAGCCTTGTCAGCCGGCACCAGACATGGGCATGACGCGAGCCAGCAAGCTTCTCGTGCCCCCAGTCGGAGCTGGGAGCAGCTGGTGCTGTCGGAAGCAAGAGTAGGGGGCTGAGCACGCCGGCGTCCACGAACACCGACCCGCTTCTGGAACCTGCTCACAGACGGCAAAAGCTCAAAGTCAATTCGCGCACTGGCCGTCGCAACCACGACCTGGAAGCTCAAGCATCCCGAGCGCTGCCGGGGGTCAGTCAGATGCAACGAGAAGAAGTGGCGAAGTAAGGCCATGGAGGGAGCAATGCCCACCATGGCCTCGCAGACAAAGGCGAAGACGACAATAAGGATGATGGACTGAGGATCCAGATGCAGCATATTGATTTGATAGTGAGAAAGCACGGCGTTGAAGAAGGCGGAGAAAGGGGGAATCAGGGCAGCCCAGAGGGCGTGTAGATGAATGGGGGTCTCAGTGGCTGTCCTGTCGACTGCGGCACGGGATGCGGGCCAAGCCACCGTCTTCCCCCACTCATTGAAGTCCGCGGTGATTATTGGGTGAACCTTGTCCATCAACTCCTGGTTGAGCACCACCGACCGCTCGACGGCGAGCTCGAAGGCCGGTGGTGCTTTGGCTGAAGCCTGGGGCTTCTTCTTCCCCTTCTTCTTCCGGCTCGGCGCCATGGCGGTGGAGAGGGTTGGATCCAAGCCAGGTTGGGGGAAGAGACCGTTACTTTCGGGAAGACGGAGGAGTTGGGTACTGGGCTGCCAGCAATGAAGGCGGGGTTGTGTAGACAATGGTGGCCGCCTAGCCAGGCGGATATCAAGGCAGCGTGGGGAAGTGGAGACGCCCACGTCCTGTCAATCACCACTCGTCAATCAAGGCCGTAGGCGGATGGGGCCCGCGACACTCCGCACTTGCCCTTTGGCTTCGCCTCGAAGCCAAGTCCGAGCACGCCTTGGGCACGGGGGCTACTGTCGGCGTCCTGGGAACGGAGCTACCCAGACTTGCCTGCCTGCGGCCCAAGGCGTGGCTTAGCCAGTGGCCTGGTACGGCCCATCTTCATCAGCAACCACCCAAGACCCTCGCGAGGGGCTAAGCCTCGCGAGGCGGACGACACCAAGACCTCCTCAGGGGTGGCCTCGCTAGGCTGGCTCCCGAGGAGCAGAGATATCTATGCAAGGGGCACTTCGTGAGGTTCATGTGACGTGAGCCATGAGAACCGAAGCCAGGCGGGCGCTAGCGGGCGCAGAGTGCCATTTTCCTCTTTGGTGCTAAAGAGGCAGGCACAGGCGAGGAGTCCCGAGGCATCAGGCAAAGGTTTCCATATCGGTGCAACGAGACCAAGACCAGCAGGATGGCAGGACGGAGGTCACCACAGAGCCCACAGCAGCGTCACCACCAGAGCCTTTGGTAGGCGAAGACCACCTTTTGTCAGGATAACTTGTACTAGTTGTCTCCCTTCAAAATTGGCCGTTGTGGGATCCCTTCCCGCCTAACATTTGGGAAGAGGACCAGGGCCTCGATAAATAGGTCTAGCCACCACCCTAGCAAAGGGACGGATCATTCAGACCATCCTCGCACACACAAGCTCACCGAGCTCAAGAACACCTCTCCTCAGGAGGCTGTTCATCCCTTGTACTTGTTCATCCTCATCCTACAAGGCAATCCACCACACCAAACTGGAGTAGGGTATTACACCACAATGGTTGCCCGAACCAGTATAAGCTCTCGTGTCTCTTGTTCCTTGGGTTCGGCGTGCTAGGCCTTGAGATCGTTGCGAGAGCGAGCTAGGGAGAGAGAGATCTTCGTGCGCAACCCAGAGTTCGAACCTCAAGGGTTTGCCGGAACCCGTAATCCGAGAGTTGATTTGCGGGTTGAGGGTGAAGATGATGTTCTTCATGGACTGTCCATCCACCTTGTGATAACGGGTGAAATTCGTAATCATGAGGTGATTGGCATTGAGTCTACGCTCCACCATCCCCTTGCTCTTAAAGACCTCCTGCTCCATGGCTTCGAGCCTGGCCTCTACAGTTCCCGTCCTCTTGCCCCCTGGACATCCTGGATGTGGAGAACCCCCTCACGCTGAAGGAACTATGCGCAAAAGGCAATAATAAAGTTGTTATTTTATATTTCCTTATATCATGATAAATGTTTATTATTCATGCTAGAACTGTATTAACTGGAAACTTGATACATGTGTGGAAACATAGACAAAACACCGTGTCCCTAGTAAGCCTCTACTAGACTAGCTCGTTAATCAAAGATGGTTAAGTTTCCTAACCATAGACATGTGTTGTCATTTGATGAACGGGATCACATCATTAGGAGAATGATGTGATGGACATGACCCATCTGTTAGCTTAGCATATTGATCGTTCAGTTTTATTGCTATAGCTTTCTTCATGTCATATACATATTCCTGTGACTATGAGATTATGCAACTCCCGAATACCGGAGGAGTGCCTTGTGTGCTATCAAATGTCACAACATAACTGGGTGATTAT
Organism: Triticum aestivum; assembly: GCF_018294505.1. Lineage (NCBI taxonomy): Eukaryota > Viridiplantae > Streptophyta > Magnoliopsida > Poales > Poaceae > Triticum > Triticum aestivum. Next base: position 146,019,133 of record NC_057805.1, read on the forward strand.
AAAGATGCTCTACAGGTATTTCCGAAGGAGTTTGTTGGGTTGGCATAGATCAAGATTAGGATTTGTCACTCCGAGTATCGAAGAGGTATCTCTGGGCCCTCTCGGTAATACACATCATAATAAGCCTTGCAAGAAGTGTGACTAATGAGTTACTTGCAGGATGATGTATTACGGAACGAGTGAAGAGACTTGCTGGTAAAGAGATTGAACTAGGTATGAAGATACCGACAATCGAATCTCGGGCAAGTAACATACCGATGACAAAGGGAATAATGTATGTTGTCATTACGATACGACCGATAAAGATCTTCATAGAATATGTAGGAACCAATATGAGCATCCAGGTTCCTCTGTTGGTTATTGACCGAAGAGGTGTCTCGGTCATGTCTACATAGTTCTCGAACCTGTAGGGTCTGCACGCTTAACGTTCAATGACGATTTTATATTATAAGAGTTATGTGATTTGGTGACCGAATGTTATTCGGAGTCCCGGATGAGATCACAGACATGACGAGGAGTCTCAGAAGTGTCGAGAGGTAAATATTTATATATAGGACGATGATATTCGGACACCAGAAGTGTTCTGTGGGTACCGGGTACATATCGGGTCACCGGAAGGGGTTCCGGGCACCCTCCGGCAAACTATCTGGGCCTAATGGGCCAAGAGGGCAAACACAGCAGTCAGCAGGGGCTGCTGCGCCCCCATATGTGCCGCACCTGAGGGAAAGGGAAAGAGGGGAAGAGAGAAGGAACGGGAGGGATTCGGCCTCCCCCTTCCTTCCCTCGTCCCTCCTCTTTCCTTCCTCCCCCGGTGGATATGGTAAGGGGGGGGGGCGAATTGGACAAGGCCCCCAAGTAGGATTCCTCCTACTTGGGGCGTCCCTTGGCTGTCCCCTGCCCCTCACACCTATATATATGTGGGGATGGGGTGCCTAGAACACACACCAACAATTGTTAGCCGTCTGCTGCGCCCCTTCCATAGTTTACGCCTCCGGTCATGTCTTCATAGTGCTTAGGCGAAGCCCTGCGCAGATCACTTCACCAACGCCGTCACCATGCCGTCGTTCTGATAGAACTCTCCCTTGAGAGTTTTCTAGATCAAGAGTTCGAGGGACATCATCGAGCTGAACGTGTGCAGAACCCGGATGTGCCGTACGTTCGGTGCTTGATCGGTCGGAACGAAAAGAAGTTCAACTACATCAACCGCGTTGTCAAACGCTTCCGCTTGTGGTCTATGAGGGTACATGGACACACTCTCCCCCTCTCGTTGCTATGCATCTCCTAGATAGATCCTGCATGAGCGTAGGATTTTTTTTGAAATTGCATGCCACGTTTCCCAACAGTGGCATCCGAGCCAGGTCTATGCGTAGATGATATGCACGAGTTGAACACAAAGAGTTGTGGGCGGTGAGGGAGTCCTGGATTAGGGGTTCCTCGGGTGTCCGGGCTATCTGACATGGGCCGAACTGGTGGCCGTGAAGATACAAGATAGAAGGCCTTCACCCGTGTCCGGATGGGACTCTCCTTTCTCTGTAAACCGACTTTGTACAACCCTAGGCCCTCCGGTGTCTATACAAAGCGGAGGGTTTAGTCCATAGAGGAAATCATAACCATACAGGCTAGACGTCTAGGGTTTAGCCATTACGATCTCGAGGTAGATCAACTCTTGTAACCCCTATACTCATCAAAGTCAATCAAGCAGGAAGTAGGGTATTACCTCCATTAAGAGAGCCCGAACCTGGGTAAACGTCGTGTCCCCTGCCTCCTTTTACCTTTGATCCTCAGACGCACAGTTCAGGACCCCCTACCCAAGATCGGCCAGTTTTGACACCGACATCGGTTCTTTCATTGAGAGTTCCTCTGTGCCATGGACAAAAGGTTCGATGGCTCGCTCGATCATCTACAACGATGCCGTTTCCGGGGAAGCTTTCCTCCCCGGCCAGATTTTTGTATTCGGTGGCTTCGTTCTGTGTGCCAACTCGATTGGCCACCTTGAACAGATCAACAACTATGCCCCTGGTCACTAGATCAGTTTTGGAAATCTGAACTATGTCGCTGTTATCCGAGGAGACTTGATCTTCGAAGGGTTCGCAGCCCCAACCACCGCTCTGGCCTTAGATCCAGAGCAAACTATCAGGTCCGAAGATGGGAGTTTAGAGCCCGCCGGACTCTCTGCAATTATGGAGCTCGCTGCCAAAGATCCGGAGGGGATTGCATCATCGGCAAGCCCGGACTCAAACCGGGCTCCCCTTGTCATTGAAAGGCCGGACTCGCCCCCAGACACCTGCTCCGAACTCTCGAGGTCCACGTCAAGTGAGCATGGCCAGGAGGCTCCTGCCCCACCTAGCTCCATGGACTCTCGCTTCCCCGTCCAAACCTCGCTTTTGAACGAGGTCCTGGACCTAATGCGATCCCTCGCCATTACAGAGGAATCACTTCCGAACTACGCTCAGCCCGGACTAGGGGATCAAAGCGGGGAATTTTATGTCCCACCCACCACCCACTTCATAGCCACTGTCGAGGATTTAACCGACATGCTGGACTACGCCTCCGAAGACATCGACGACATGAATGACGATGCCGGAGACGAACAAGGCCAAGACCCGCCAATAACCGGATGTTGGACGGCCACCTCCACATATGACATGTATATGGTGGATACACCCAAAGAGGATGACAATGACGGAAGGAAGGATCCGGTTGAGGACAAGCCTGCTGAGGCACCTCCAAAGCATCGACGTCAGCGGCGCCGCTCAAAATCGCGTCGCGGAAAAGACAGCAATACCGGCACCGGAGGTAATAACACTCTAGAGAATGCCGAAGACCCCGAAGCCCACGTCGAGCCAACATCCGAACATGATGAGTGGGAGGATGGGCAAGTTAACCCTGACGATCCAGTCGGGAATGAGGACTCGAAGGATAGTAACTATCTACCAATCTTCGAAGATGATGTGAGCCTCGGCGACGAAGACTTCATCGTGCCAGAGGAACCACTCGAGCAGGAGCACTTTAAGCGCCAGCTAATTGCCACTGCGAGAAGCATAAAAAAGAAGCATCAACAGCTCCAAGCCAAACAGGATACACTCAACGACAGATGGACCCAGGTCCTGGTTGCCGAAGAGTATGGCCTTCAACGCCCAGCAAAGAGTTATCTGAAGCATCGGCTACTACCACAATTCGACGATGAGGTCGTCGAGCCCATACCTTCAAGATATGCCCATGCTGATGAACCATACCGGCCACCACGTGAACGAGATAAAGTGGCCACCTACACCGAACACCAACCCGCACCACCTCGCCGTAGAGGCAGAGAAACAGCGGCTCCAGGATACACCTACGACCTACGGTAGGACCTGGACAATAAAGCAGGCCAGGCCAGATCAATCTATGGATCAAAGGGGCGTGCCCCAACGCGAGAAGACGACCATCAGGCCTGGCGCGACAGGTACAACCTCACCCAGGCTGAAAACCGCATACGGACTTCATCCGAACTGCGCCGTGACGTCGCCCGATACAGAGGCGCCGCACACCCCTTATGCTTCACCGATGAGGTAATGGAGCACCAGTTCCCATGAGGGTTTAAACCCGTGAACATTGAATCATACGACGGAACGACAGATCCCACAGTATGGATCGAAGATTTTCTTCTCCACATCCACTTGGCTTGCAATGACGATCTCCATGCCATCAAGTACCTCCCCCTAAAACTCAAGGGACCAGCACGACACTGGTTAAAGAGCCTTCCAGAAAACTCCATTGGCAGCTGGGAAGATTTGGAAGACGCCTTTAGAGACAACTTCCAAGGCACCTATGTTCGGCCCCCAGAGGCCGATGACCTCAGTCACATAGTCCAGCAGCCCGGAGAGTCAGCCCGGAAACTCTAGACCAGATTCTTAATTAAAAAGAACCAAATTGTGGATTGTCCGGACGCCGAAGCCCTCGCGGCCTTCAAACACAGCGTCTGTGATGAGTGGCTCTCCCGACACCTCGGCCAAGAAAAACCGAAGTCCATGGCAGCTCTCACCGCACTTATGACCCGCTTTTGCGCGGGAGAAGATAGCTGGCTAGCTCGTAGAAGAAATAGCACCAGCGACCCTGGCATTTCTGAAGCCAGAGATGGCAACGGCAAGCCACGACGCAACAAACACAAGCGTCAAAGCAATAACGATGATACTTCATGGCGGTCAACGCCAGATTCAATGGCTCTAAACCCGGTCAGCGGAAGAAGCCATTCAAAGGAAACAAAGATGGTCCATCTAGTTTAGACAGAATACTTGATCGGCCTTGCCAGATTCATGGCACCCCTGACAAGCCTGCCAATCATTCCAACAGAAATTGTTGGGTCTTTAAACAGGCCGGTAACCTAAACACCGAACATAAGGGGAAAGGACCGCCCAGCGAGGACGACGATGAAGAGCCTCACCCACCGAACACAGGGGGACAGAAGAAATTCCCCCTGAGGTAAAAACAGTGAATATGATCTACGTTACTCATATCCCCAAGTGGGAGTGCAAGCGCGCACTAAGGGACGTTTACGCCATAGAGCCAGTCGCCCCAAAATTCAACCCATTGTTAGCCTGTCCGATCACTTTTGATCGCAGAGACCATTCGACCAGTATCCGTCATGGAGGTTCAACAGCATTGGTCCTCGATCCAATTATCGACGGATTCTATCTCACGCGCGTCCTTATGGACGGCGGTAGCAGTATTAACCTGCTTTATAAGGACAATGTCCGCAAAATGGGCATCGATCCATCAAGAATCAAGCCCACTAAAACCACCTTTAAAGGAGTAATACCTAGTGTAGAAGCCCACTGCATGGGCTCAATAACATTGGAAGTGGTCTTTGGCTCGCCGGACAACTTCCAAAGCAAAGACTTAACATTCGACGTCGTCCCTTTCCGCAGTGGTTATCACGCACTGCTCGAGAGAACCGCCTTCGCCTGCTTCAATGCGGTGCCGCATTATGCTTACTTAAAGCTCAAAATGCCTGGACCCCGCAGTGTTATTATAGTTAATGGAAACATGAAGCGCTCCCTCCGTACTGAGGAGCATACAGCGGCCCTTGCATCCGAAGTACAGGGTGGCCTTATCAAGCCGAATACTACATCGGCAGTCAAGCCTGCGGACACTGCCAAACGAGTCCGGTCTACCCTACCGAATGGCAGTCCGGCTCATCTAGAGCTAGATTAGCAATTCAAGCTCCGTCAAAGCCCCACCCTGACAACGGCATACATACCGCACGTACATAACTATGCACTAAAGATTCCATGGGTAAGCACGGAGGCATACTAAAAATGGAGTCCACAATACAGCTCGACCCTATCTGGACCCTTATATTCTTCCCTTTTTTCTTCTTATTTTTATCTTTCAGGTTCTGTTTGCACACGAAGACGTCACCGTGTACCCTCGACGCCGAGGCTGATGCACCGCAGCTCACGTCGAAGGACACCCGTCTGAAAGCGTGGTACGCAAGCAATCCGGTGGGCACTTTTGTAGACCCGAAACCCCACATGCCCGGGAGGGACCCCGTCTGGGCGCGCGGTGGCTATGGCCTGCCCTAGGTCGACTTGATCGCCCCTAGGCCTCGAGGTTCGCCGCCCTGCAACAAGAAGAACATACGAAGAACGAGGAAGAAGAAGAACTAGGGTTAAGGAGAAAAGATAAAAGATAAAAGTGGTACATGATTTGTTCGATTGTGTGTTGTTCAATCGGCCATCACCCCTTGAGTATATAAGAGGCGGCTGGACATCCCGTGCAAGGAAAAGGCTTCAATTCACGTCCAAAACCCTAGTCCAATTCGGATTTGTTTGGTCCAAACTTTCCAAAACTGTTCGGTAAAATCTGGCTGCACCTTGTGGGCCATATTCGGGGGAGTAAACAACCTTGGATGGAAACGAGCCCAAAAGTAATCTTGACCGTTTCGACGAGACGAACAACTTCCATGTTGAACGTTTTTTGATCTGAGGCTATCTTGAGGGGGTTTTCGGCTGTTTTCCAAAGTCTGCAGCAGCGAAATTCAAAACCCGGACGAACATACCCGGAGTGTCCGGCCATCCACAGAGAAAATCAAAACCCGGATGGTTGTCCCCGGAGTGTCTGGCCATCCAGTGCAGCAGCACCTTGTACTGGCTGTAACTTTTGCATACGACCTCGGATTAAGACGATTTTTATATCTAAATCATCCGTTTCGACGAGACGCACAACTTTCATGTTGAAACCTTTTCCATTTGAAGTCATCTTAATTGGGTTTCAAGCCATTCTTTAATCTAGTGTCACCATGTATATCTCTGAACTTGTCATAAATTTTGCATCCGGACTCCGTTTTAGACCACTTTCATATCCATCTTGATCTTCTCAAAGAATGCCATCTCATGGTGACTTCCAACCATAAGTTTGAATTAATGTTGACATAGATTAAAGCAACTTTTACGATTGTGCCACTTTTGAGCGTCAACACATGCCCCCCTGTTTTTCGGCAAAGCTAGCGTGCCAAAAAATAACTTGTACCATGTTTGTTCTAAGGACGATATCAACACTCCATCGTCCATTTATATGCTTAGGGAGATAATTATATATCGGCCATTATTGTTTTTGAACCCTTGATGCAAACTTGGGCGAAACCTTCTCAACTTCATTAACAATCCGATGATAAAGTTCCATAGATATGTATCTCAAGGTCATCCTCCGAACCATATTGTTCACCCTTTTGCTAGGATTTTGTAGATAATCAACAATAAACTCTCTCCAATCCTTACTTTCACCTGCATCAAAATTCATTAGTGGCCGAAGCTGTGGACTTTGGTTCGGCCTTACCTATGTTGACGAGACGAAGCATCGGCTATTGAGAGAAATGCAATACACCATGATTAATGTAGTAGCCGGATGCTTGCTGTGCCAACTCTTTTGAATTGTCATGTCTAAATATAATAACAATTTTAAAGCATCCCAAGGTAAATTTTGCATCTAGACAAACCCCACGATAAACTATAAGTGATTCGTCAAAACATTGATAACCTTTGGATATTTGTTGCACTACTTAATAACGAATCACCGAAAGCCTCAATATGTATAGCACCTTGTCTCGCTCTCTAATCGAACTAAGGACGATGTTAGAATACTACACCGGCCATGCATTGACATACTCTTAGGACGATAGATAAATATTGGCCATTACCATGTAAACTTCATTCAAAGCACATATAGCCGAAACAAACAAATGAAATGACAAACAAAGTATTTTGGCCCTTTGGATCAGCAACAAACTTGTAGCTAATCAAATGTATAGTGACTTGGTAATACCCTTTCATGATGTAAGAAATTATATTGCATCCATGGATTAAAATAAGCCCATTGAGGGTTACCAATCATACCTGATGACGAATTCCATGGCATAGGCGTTAATGGCATAGTTGAATAATATGGATAATGTGTAGACCAAAGATGTTGAAACCTTCGGCTTGGTCCTTCATAGTTTTCACACTTTTCCTTCTTCACCTTTGCCACACTTCTTGTAATGGGAGCTTGCACATAATTCTTATTTTGAGCACTTCCTTTGGGAACCCATGCCATGCTCCTTTCTTCAAGTTCTTGTGCACTAAGTTTTTGTAATTTCTTCTTTTGCCAATACGATAAGCCGAGCCGGCATCTCGGCTGTGATTCTGTTTTGACCAATGGCAATTCCTTTTTGGCCTTGTGCACCCTCAACTTCTTTTCTTCAGATTTGGCACTCTGATTTTTATCAATTGGTTGCTTCACTTCTTTGCCTTTTGTAGCCAATGTCAACACTTTAATTGGCTCTTTTTCATTTCAGATCAAATCTGGAGTTGCACTCTTACGACCATCTCTTTTAACACGGTAAACTTGGTTGACCACCTCTTTCTTCTTCCTTGAGCTTTGGACCGATTCCTTATGATTGAAACGGTCTTTAACATGTGATTGTTCGAATGTTGATCTTCTCGGAGCTGCATAATATTGATGAGATGGTTTAAAATAAGATGGAGAATGTGCCCTTGTATCATACCTGTCCCGTGATGGATATGAATCTACATGAGCATAGGGAGGCATCCACGACATTGGCATTGGCGGCCCAAAATAAGGATATGAATATGTTGCATAAAAATTGTCACTTTGCCAATACTGATCCTCATACTTGCGCCTTGGGGGTAATCTTGGTTTCTTTGCATGATTTGGCCGATAAGCATTCTTCTCTTCACTCTTCTTTTGATATTTATCCAATAGTTCAGCGAAAGTGATTTTTGATCTCTTACACTTGCGCTTATTTCGGCCTTTGTTTTCTTTTGGTTAGCTTTCATCGATCATTGAATTTCCTTGTTGCCCCCAGCCCTTGGCGTCTTCATTGTAACTTCGATGGAATCTTCGCCCTCAAGATTATGTTCATTATGCCCTTCAACAACTTCTTTTCTTGAAAGCTTGATCCCGTCACCTGCAGTTTTTACCTTCTCTCTAAATGGATCAGCTTGAAGGAGCCGATGCAAAAAGTTTCTGCCATTGGGACCAATCGGAATAGACTGGCCATCTCTTGGTGTTTCAACAAATTTCAATCGTCCTTTTTCAATGGCCGATTTAACTATTTGACGAAACATATTGCAATCCTCAAAATTATGTTTGAACGAATGATGCAACCTACAATACATTCGTCCTTGAATTGATGGATTGACATGGTGATCAAGAATTCTTATGTAATTATTTTTCAGCAACAAATCAAATATTTGATTGCACATGCTTGAATTGAGGGTAAACTCTTTATTCTCTAGCCGATCTTGCTATGAGAATGGCTTTGAAGTTAAGCAAACGAATGGCTCAGATTTTGCATTACCCCATTCGGCTATGCATTGTGTTTTGCACTCTATCTCCGATGTCTTTGAAAAGGAAATTATACCATCATCGGTTTTCTCAACAGAGTATAATCTTGGCTTTAAATTTCTGAAATCAAAGTAGTTAGAACATACATGTCTCAATTGAGGCCATGTGTAAGCCAAGCATGAAGCAAGCAAAGCAACCCAATTAGATACGAATTTTAAATAAAGCAATGGGAAAAACTTTGGCTGCAATAATAAATCACTATCGGTCTTTGTAAATGGCACAATTGGTTGACCGATATGCTCTGTAACAATTTTATTGCTAACAAGTAAATTACCCTTCTTCATTGGTCTTTCAAAACTACTTATGAGAATTTTTCTAATAGATGCATCAACAATAAAGTTGTGACCAAATATGAAAACAGGTAAATTACTTGCTAGACATACCTCTTTAAATATGTTGAGAGAGCATGATGGTGGTGTAACTTGAACAATATCTTGCTCTATCTTTGGATGGCTCTGCAACACCTTATCATCATATTTTTCTTGATTCCACGCATCATCACTTTGAAGATCCTTGTCAGCCGAACTTTGTCCGGCTACTTGCTCTTGTCCTTGAGGTTTGTCAATTTCTATGGCATGGAACTCATAGGGCATGAAGTATGTTCCATTAACATCAGAAAAATCAAGCACGGCTGTTTTCCTATGCTTGCCATGCCCTTTACCAATGATGCTTGCATCTTTGGATTTGATGGATTTGAAATATATACTACTTGATTCGGCTTTATCAACTGAAGTACTTTTAGTTTCCGAATCATCATTCTTTTCATCGGTTATATCAATTGGCAAAGCTTCTTTCATTTGAGCCAATTCCCTATCAATTCTATCTTGGCGAATTACTTGCACCCTATCGCGCAAAGCTTTAACTCCCCTCTCAATTTCATCCCGCTCTAGATTAGTTTGCCCCCCAATGCTTTTAGGATCTTTCGGTAATGAACTGTTAGTGTTGCCAAGCTCTAACACTCTTGTTTTGTGCCAAGCTCTTTTTTAGCGGTGCCACAACCGCTTCTGGAAGGGATTGCTCCACAATACTTTCAGATTCTTTCGGCAATGATTCGTGAGTGTTGCCGAAATTCTCGAATTGCGTAGAGCATGCATTATACGCTACAATATTAGACGAAGACGTTTCCACTCCTGGAGATTTTTCACTTATTCGGCTATGACCATGAAGGTGCGGAGCCGAATTATGAGAATCTACAGTTGTATACAGTGCCGAAAAATTACTAGCATGAGGTGTAGCATATGATGGTTGAGAGTAACTGGCCGAATAGCTAGTAGTAGCATGGCCAATTCTCCTATCCACCGGCAAGGTTGGATTCACATATTGCAAATTAGTTGCCGATGAATAAAAGGGTGAAACACTTTCTTGTATGCTATTGGAAATTTTAATATGAGGTGTTTCAAATTGATTAACGAAACCCACCATGTTGTTCATCGGCATATGGATTTGTGGGGTTGCCGATGGATGAGAGTTTGGATACATATGTTGTACGTTACTAAAATCATAAGAATTTGAAGCATGAAGATTGTTTTGCATTGGCCCTTGCACATAATTAGATGCATGATTGATAAAACTAGGGCTAGCCGATACATTATGCTCATTAGGTGATCTAGCAACAACATATGAATTATTTGCATCTACAAAGGCGAATTGGGTACTCATATTACCTTTGTAGATTGTAGCAACTTGATGACGATCTCTTCGTAGCAAGAACAGGCCGGAGACCGTTCAAAGCTTCATCCCCAGCGGAGTCGCCAATAAGTTTGTTCGCACACGAACACGTCACCGTGTACCCTCGACGCCGGGGGTGATGCACCGCAGCTCACGTCGAAGGAGACCCGTCCGAAAGCGCGGTACGCAAGCAATCCGGCGGGCACTTTTGTAGACCCGAAACCCCACACACCCGGGAGGGACCCTGTCTGGGCGCGCGGCGGCTATGGACTGCCCTAGGGCCTCGAGGTTCGCCGCCCTGCAACAAGAAGAACAGACGAAGAACGAGGAAGAAGAAGAATTAGGGTTAAGGAGAAAAGATAAAAGATAAAAAGTGGTAGATGATTTGTTCGATTGTGTGTTGTTCAATCGGCCATCACCCCTTGAGTATATAAGAGGCGGCTGGACTTCCTGTGCAAGGAAAAGGCTTCAATTCATGTCCAAAACCCTAGTCCAATTCAGATTTGTTTGGTCCAAACTTTCCAAAACTGTTCGGTAAAATCTGTCTGCACCTTGTGGGCCATATTCGGGGGAGTAAAGGATCTCGGATGGAAACGAGCCCAAAAGCAATCTTGACCGTTTCGACGAGGCGAACAACTTTCATGTTGAACGTTTTTTGATCTAAGGCCTTCTTGAGGGGGTTTTCGGCTGTTTTCCGAAGTCTGCAGCAGCAAAATTCAAAACCCGGACGAACATACCCGGAGTGTCCGGCCATCCACAGAGAAAATCAAAACCCGGATGGTTGTCCCCGGAGTGTCCGGCCATCCAGTGCAGTAGCGCCTTGTACTGGCTGTAACTTTTGCATACAACCTCGGATTAAGACGATTTTTACATCAAAATCATCCATTTCAACGAGACGCACAACTTTCATGTTGAAACTTTTTCCATTTGATGTCATCTTAATTGGGTTTCAAGCCATTCTTTAATCTGGTGTCACCATGAATATCTCTAAACTTGTCATAACTTTTGCATCTGGACTCCGTTTTGGACCACTTTCATATCCATCTTGATCTTCTCAAAGAAAGCCATCTTATGGTGACTTCCAATCATAAGTTTGAATTATTCTTGACATAGATTAAAGCAACTTTTACGATTGTACCACTTTTGAGCGTCAACAGGTTCTTTACAACCCACATCACTTTTCAATGATACCAAGGGCCCCTTTCCAGGCCCCTTATGTATACTCGATCGTTGATCCTCTCAAAGGATCCTACACCAAGGCAAAAAGTGGCGCAGACATGCGGCAGAGTGTCTGAAGGATCTTCAAGATCATATTTTCCTTTTTAGGACCTGTATACAGCTTTCCCTTGTCCTCGGCATGTAAAATAGCCTTGATGCTTATGAAATCTTCTATAAAAACACGTTTTGATGTATCAATCAGACTATAATGGAAACAGTTTCGCCCAACCTTGTTCGGTATTGGCTTATTTCTTAATCTGTCTTCCCCCTTTACATCAGACTGGCATATACACCTCGGCACGACTTAAATCGCCAGGGGCTCTATTCAGCCATATATATTTTCGAAAACAGAAAGTCCGAACACTCTCAGAGTAGACTTCGGTGTCCCGAATACTACATTATATGCATCGGCTCCGAATCATGTCTTTGGTCAATAGTTGGGTTGCCCGGCTCCTCTGTTTACAAGCTTACATTCCGCTTGTTCGGCTAAGGTAGTAAAGAAAGAACTACTACGATTGTGTTTGTGGTTCGCCCGGTCAAGCACCTCAGTAGAGAAAGCCGAAAACTAACTGTCATGATGCGGCGAGAGCTGGTCAGCAATTCGGCGACTTACTAAATCTCTAGCGATTTCTTCCGTATTACACGAAGGACTGGCTATCTTCCAGTCACGCGCATAAGGCATCCAAGTTCGGATAGCCGCATACGCACCAGGGGCTATCTTACAGTCCCATTGTCAAACTCCTATGGCTAAGTGAGAGTGATAAAGCCGCATAGTCCGATTGCCTGGTTCGCCACACTGACACCACCATTACGGACCAAGACGTTCGGTCAAGTGTGGTCCTGTGCTATTCCGAACACCCCCTTAGTATCTACGTGGGGGCTGAAGCCGATGACTGGCAAACTCTCAGGGATAAAAACGGCCCCACAGGAGGAAAAATACTTTAATATAAAAGGCATAAATATATTACAAAGCCTATTTATAATACAACGTCTGGGCAGTTTGGATACATTCAATCGAACATAATGTCCTTCGTGCATTGACCCTCTATCAAACGGGCGCCCTCTAGGACGTCTTCAAAATAGCGCTCCGGCTTGCGGTGGTCCTTGCCTCCGGGCGAACCCTCAACCGCCACGACGGCGGCCTTCATCTTCGCCCAGTGCATCTTGACACGGGCAAAGGCCATCCGCGCACCTTCTATGCACGTGGAGCCCTTCATAGCCTCAACTCGGGGCAAGGCATCACCGAGCCACTTGACCAGGCCGAAGTAGCTGCTAGGAACGGGTCCAGCTGGCCAGAGCCGGACTATGATGTCCTTCATGGCCAAACCAGATATCATATGCAGCTCCGCCAGCTGCATCATCTTGTTGTTTAGCAGCGCTGGCCGCTCCGGCGCCAGGTATTGCGACCAGAAGAGCTTCTCCGTCGTGTTCCCTTCTTGGGCCCGGAAATGCTGTGCAGCGTCGGCAGCACTCCGTGGGAGATCCGCAAAGGCGTTTGGAGCACTCCATAGTCAATTTAGCAAAACATATCTCCGACTGCCAAATATACTCTGTAAAAGAAAAGGCTTACCAGCCGCTATTTGTTTGGCTTGCTTGATCTCCTCGCGAGCCGCCGGAGACTCGGTCCGCGCCTCCTTGGCTTCTTGGAGAGCCTTGGTGAGTTCGGTTGCCTGGGCCTTATTCTGCCCCTCCAAGGACTCGCACTTGTCGATGGTGTCCTTCAGCTCTCGCTCCACCTCCGTCACCCTCTCCTCATACTGGCGGCGGGCGACCTGTTCGGCCTTTAAATCCGCAGCCGCTTTGTCTGCGGCTGTCGGTGTCAAAACCGGCGGATCTTGGGTAGGGGATCCCGAACTGTGCGTCTAAGGTCGATGTTGACAGGAGACAGGGACACGATGTTTACCCAGGTTCGGGCCCTCTCTATGGAGGTAATACCCTACTTCCTACTTAATTGATCTTGATGAATATGAGTATTACAAGAGTTGATCTACCAGGAGATCGTGATGGCTAAAACCCTAGAAGTCTAGCCTGTATAATTATGATCCTCCCTATGGACTAAACCTGGTTTATATAGACACCGGAGGGGACTAGGGTTGTACAAAGTCGGTTACAGAGAAAGGAATCTTCATATCCGAATGCCAAGCTTGCCATCCACGCCAAGGAGAGTCCCATCCGGACACGGGTGAGAGTCTTCGATTTTGTATCTTCACAACCCATTAGTCCGGCCCATGTCCAACAGGCCAGACGCCCGAGGACCCCTTAGTCCAGGACTCCCTCAGTAGCCCCTGAACCAGGCTTCAATGTCGAGGTGTCCGGCGCGTAGATTATCTTCGACATTGCAAGACGGGTTCTTCCTTCGAATACTCCAAAACAACCTTTGAACACAAAGAACGTGTCTGGCTCTGCAAAACAAGTACCATACACAACCGCAGAGAGTATAATATTTCACGAGTCCAATCTATTGACAACTTTTTGTAGCGTGATGCCACGTCACTACCCGGTCATTATTTCGAATCGTTTTTCGGCCTGCCGCTCCATGTTTTGAGATGCGGTTCCATTGGCACGTCTTGCCGAAGCAGAGATCGTGTCCCCTTATAGCGGGATTCTCATCAATACGAGCGCGGGTAATCCAACCGTCCCATCGGAATGATTCATTGGGAATAGGCAAGTTTTCAGGCCAATGAGGAGGCGTTTGATATTTACCGCCTTTATAAAGGGGCGCAGACCCGTCTTTCTCCTCTACGCTTGCCTCTTCCTCAACCTTTCCAACCCTGAGTTCCAGCACCCAGGTTTTAATTGTTACAAGCCTCTCAGTCATGTCGGGATCTAGCTTTCAAGGCCGGTGGGTGGCCTCTTCTGTCACAGAGGAGGATATTGCAAAGCTCCGAGCGGCAAGATACCTGACCGTGGAAATCCTCCACAGGCTCCCTGCTAAAGGGCATGTTATCCCTACCCTCAGATCTGACGAGAGGGTCGTATTCATCTCCCACTTCCTCCGGGGGCTAGGGTTCGCTCTCCATCCCTTTGTCTGTGGGCTCATGTTCTATTATGGGCTAGATTTTCACGATCTAACCCCGGACTCTTTTCTTCTCATCTCGGCGTTCATCGTCCTGTGTGAGGCCTTTCTCCGTATTCCCCCACACTTCGGCTTATGGCTCAAGACCTTTGATGTGAAACCAAAGGTGATCGAGGGGAAGCAAGTGGAGTGTGGTGGTGCCATGGTGAGTAAGCTTAACAATGCTCTTTGGCTAAAAGGCTCTTTCACGGAATCCTCCAAATTATGGCAGCGGGAGTGGTTTTACATCACTGAGCCCCGTGGTACCAAGTGGGCAGCTACACCTGCGTCCTGATCTGGCCCTCCAATACAGCTCGCATCATGGATGAATAAGGGGTTGGACTGGGGATCAATTGGCGAAGTGCACACCCTAAAGAGTCACATCCGGAGTCTCCTTGAGAAGGACACTGATCTCATCAACGTAATACAAGTAATGCTAGTCCGCCGGGCCCTGCCGTGCCAGCGACGGTCTCTCCGCATGTGGGAGTTCAATCCGGAAGGACCACGGACCCTTCAGCACTTCTTCGGCATGACGCACAGAGGAATGTGGAAGTTATTTTTCGGGACACGAAAGCAGTGGCCGGATACCACCGAGGACATTGGCCTTGATTTCAACCATTCGGATACCTCGGTAAGCACTCGACTCCTGAACACAACTTAATTAAATATCCCGTAATAAGGTACTGAGAAAACCATCTTCTTCTAGGGCTGGATAAAGAAGGCAGAGCGAATTAGGTGTTCGGCCCCTCTTCCCGAAGACTCAGCTGATCCTGTGCTAACAAGGATGCTGGTTCAGGCACCATACCAAGTGCCAGCGAAAGAGGACAAGGAGGTGAGCAGGAAGGCCAAAGGTGGCCTCCATTCTGAAGGTACACCAGGCACTGTGTCCGGAGAGATTAGGGCTCCCTCTTCCGAAGACAAAAGAGAAGGAGAAGCTGATATCCTTTCTCCCCATGGTAAGAAAAGGGCCGCCTCCGAAGGTTGGGAGGTAAAGGCTCCTAAGCGAGGTAAGATGCCCCTGTCAGGCGGTCCGGGCTCGGAAGAGGACGTTGTCGTGCAGTTCCTCCGTAAGGACAAGCCTTTAGCCGAATCATAAGTGAACAAGGGTGTCTTAAACATATCCCGTTCTTTTCCTATTACAAGGGTAACATTTAGAATATATGTTTTGCAGTCCGGCACGCAGTCTTCCTCAACAATCCTCCTCCTCGGGGATCTTCTTCCGGAGATGATGGAAAGCGAGACGCCTCCACAGGCCTCTTCGCCCAATAGGGCGGACAATTCGAGGTGTCGTCCCGGAGGATCTCTCCCGATCAACAAGTGATGCGGGGGACAATGAAGACAATGCCCGAAGGTGAAACTTCGGTCGCCCATGGTCCGGGGTGTGCGGTCCCTACGGGGACCAACAATAAAGGCCCCGGACTATCCGGTTTATAGCCGGAGATGACTCTAGGGTCGAGTAAACATATCCCTTCAAAGGGAATCCGTACTCCTACAGCTGCTTCCAGGAATCCGGAGGCGCCGGATACCTTGATGGACATGTTGCAACATGCGTCCGTCTCAGAGGAACATTGTACCTTGATGGGTACGGTAGTTGAGAGGATTCTGTCCGTGAAAAGAGGATTGAATGAAGCCTTCACAGGCTTGCTAAGAGGCTTCGAGGTACGTAATGTAATATTTTCAATTGTGCTCTATACGCAAAATGCACATGTGTATAGATAGTAGCCCCTGAGACTCTGGTTGGCGTCCAAAGGGATGCAATCAGAGGATCAAAAAAGACATGCCTAGGAAATAATCTAACTAATTGGAACATAGGCTGTTACATCCATGGCGACTGCCCACAATACAGAGGTTGTAGGTCTGAAGCAGAAACTTGACGTGGCCGATGACGACATCACGCTTATTAACAGGCGGCTCGACTTGGCACAAGGTATGTTTTGGGGTGGCTAGTATATGTATGTATAATAACATGAGCACGAAGCTGAGGATTATATACTAAGACATGCACAACTGCAGATAGTGTTGCCGCGGTTGAGACCCTTCGGGCAGAGCTTGCTTGAGCCAAGGAGCAAGCCAGGATGAGTAATGTGGCTGCCAAGAAGGCAGCTGAGGAGTTAAAGGCCGAACAGGCTTCTCGGCGCCAGTGCGAGGAGAGAATATCTTCCATAGAGCGAGATCTAAAAGATGCCACTTGCAAATGCCAAGCACTTGAGGAGGAGAACAAGGCCAAAGTAGCCGAACTCGAGAAGGCCTTACGAGAGGCGAGAGAAGCACGATCCGAGTCTAGAGCGGCTCGGGAGGAGATCCGGCAAGCCAGGGAGATAGCGGCCGGTAAGCCCTTTCTATTACAGACTAAATTCAGCGATCCGAAGTATGCCCCGCTTAATCAAATGTGGAGCTCTCCAGACGCATTCTTGGACTTGCCGAAGAGTGTCTCCGATGCGGCGCAGTTTTACCAAGCACAAGAAGGGTATGCAACGGAGAAGCTTTTCTGGTCACAATTCGGTACGCCAAAGCGCCCGCTGTTGCTGAACAAACACATGGCCCAGTGGGCCGAGCTCCACAAGATATCCGGATCTGCCATGAAAGACGTCATGGTCCGGCTGTGGCCGAGTGAGCCAGTTCCGAATAGTTATTTCGGTTTGGTGCAGCGACTTGTGGATGTGGTGCCGCGTATCGACGCCGTAAAGCGATCAGCATGCATTGAAGGTCCATGGATGGCCTTTGCCCGTGTCAACACGTATTGGGCGAAGATGAAGGCCGCTGATATTGCAGCGAAGAGTCCACCCGGGGGCAAGGACAAACACACGCCGGAGCATTATTTTGAAGATCTCCTAGAGGGCGCCCGCTTGATAGAGGGTCAGTGCTCAAAGGATATGATCTTCGAGTGAATGTACCGAGATTGTAAAAACAATATTATGATAAAAGGCTATGTTTTTTATACTTTTGCCTAAAAGTTTTGGTTCCTCCTGTGCGGCCGTTTTTGTATAATCTGAAAGTTTTCCAGTCGTCGGCTTCGGCCCCCTCGCATAAAATATGGGGGTGTTCGGAAAAGCACTTGATGACTCTTGACCCAACGTCTTGGTCCGTGAAGGAGGTGTCAATGCGGCAAACTAGGCAATCGGACTATAGGGCTTTAACACTTTCACTTAGCCATAGGAGTTTGACGGTGGGTCTACGATATAGCCCCTGGTATGTACGCGGTTGTCCCAATACGGTGCGTTACATAGGTGACCTTAAGAACGGTCCTTCATGTAATACGGAAGGAATCGCGTAAGATTCTGATAAGTCATCGAGTGGTTGACCAGCTCTCGCCGCATCATGATAGTCAGTTTTTGGCTTTCTCTACTGAGGTGCTTGGCCAAATGAACCGGAAACACAATCGCAATAGTTCTCCCTTTACTACCCTAGCCGATAGAGCGGAACGTAAGGTAGTAAGCACAGGAGCCGAGCAACCCAACTATTGACCAAAGACATGATTCGGAGCTGATGCATATAAGGCCAAACTCGTGACGCCAAAGTGTGCTATAAAGCTGTTCGGACTTGTCGGCAAGTCATTTGTTCCCATATCGAGCCCCTGGCAATTTGTGCCGAGGTGCGTGTGTGAAACAACCGAAGAAGCAAAATTCAGTTCTTTAGAAAAAGCGAATACTGAATACGGATTATGTTCACTGGAACCTGATTGATATGTCAATCGCCATCTTACAGATAATAACGCCACAACCCAGGCTATTTGACATGCCGGGGGTCGAAGGCTGAGGGAAAAGGCACTTTACAGGCTCGAAATAGAGAGTGCGGTCTACAAAGAATTATTTGGACCTCCTATCGCACGTCTGCGCCGCCTTGCCTCGGTGAACGGACTCCTTAATAGGAATAGCCTTTGGGTAAGTGTACGAAGCCGAACTCCGAAAGAGTCCGTGAGATGACCAGCCTTTGAGCCACCTGTGGTAAAAGATAAAAAATAGTTAGAAAAGAAAAAGAGGCTATGGAAGTGCTTGTAGGCCTATCCGTATTGTGCTTCCGCCGATGACCAGGGTATTTTAAGTGCATAATTATGTATGCACGGTACAAACTTCGCAGGTATATGAGGCGAACGACGGAGGCCGAACTGCTAATCCAGCTCTGAGATTGATCGGTCCTGTTTAATAGAGACTGACGGCTGAATGGCCTATGAGATACGCGGCTTGATGAGGCCGCTTTGTACTTCGGCTGTAGTAGCCGTAGTATAATCCTCTGTATGGAGGGAGCATTCCATATTTCCATTTATTGTTATGACACTGCATGGACCGGGCATCTTAAGTTTTGCATGGGCGGAGTGTGGGACCGCATTAAAATGAGAAAAAGTGGTACGCTCCAGAAGTGTATGGTAGCTACTGCGGAACGGGACAATATCGAAGGTCGAGCCTTCGCTTCGGAAGTTGTTCGGTGAACCAAAAACGACTTCCAATGTGAAGGAGCCCGTGCAGTGAGCTTCTACGACGGGTACTGCTCCCTTGAGGGTAGTTGTGGTGGGCTTGATTCTTGAAGATCAATGCCCATTTTGCGGATAGTGTCCTGGTAGAGTAGATTAAGGCTACTGCCGCCGTCCATAAGGACTTTCGTGAGATGGAACCCATTGATAATTGGGTCGAGGACCAGAGCTGCTGAACCTGCGTGACGGATACTGACTGGGTGGTCCTTGCGATCAAAAGTGATCGGGCAGGCCGCCCATTGATTAAATTTTGGGGGGACCGGCTCTATGGCGTAGGCGTCCCGTAGTGCGAACTTGCACTCCCCTATAGGGGTGTGCGTCACATATACCATGTTTACTATTTTTACTTTAGGGGGAAATTGCTTCTGACCCCCGGTGTTTGGTTGGCGAGTCTCTCCATCATCGCTCTTACTGGGTGGCCCCTTCCCCTTGTGTTCGGCATTAAGCTTGCCGGCTTGTTTGAAGACCCAACAACTTCTGTTGGTATGATTGGCTGGTTTATCGGGGGAGCCATGAATCTGGCAGGGCCGATCCAGTATCTTGTCTAAATTGGATGGTCCGTCTCTGTTTGCCTTGAATGGCTTTTTCCGTTGACCGGGCTTGGAGCCGCTGAATCCGGCGTCGACCGCCGTGTCTTGCGTTCCTTCATTATTATTGCGACACTTGTGTTTATTGCATCGTGGCTTGCCGTTGCCGTCTCGGACTTCGGAAGTGCAAGGATTGTTGGCGCTATTGCTTCTATGAGCGAGCCAACTGTCTTCTCCCGCGCAAAAGCAGGTCATCAGAGCGGTAAGGGCTGCCATGGATTTTGGTTTTTCTTGACCGAGGTGGCGGGCTAGCCACTCGTCCCGGATGCTGTGTTTGAAGGCCGCGAGGGCTTCAGCGTCCGGACAATCGACAATTTGGTTCTTTTTAATTAAGAACCTAGTCCAGAGCTTCCTGGCAGACTCTCTGGGCTGCTGGACGATGTGACTTAAGTCATCGGCATCTGGTGGCCGGACATATGTACCTTGGAACTTATCATGGAAGGCGTCCTCTAGGTCCTCCTAGCTTCCAATGGTGTTCTCTGGAAGGCTGTTTAGCCAGTGCCGTGCTGGTCCCTTTAGTTTTAGTGGGAGGTATTTGATGGCGTGGAGATCATTACCGCGGGCCATGTGGATATGGAGAAGAAAATCCTCAATCCATACCGCGAGATCTGTTGTTCCATCGTATGATTCGATATTCATGGGTTTAAACCCTTCTGGGAATTCCTGTTCCATTACTTCATCGATGAAGCAAAGGGGGTGTGCGGCGCCTCTATATCGGGCCAAGTCGCGACATAGCTCGGGTGGAGTTCGTCTGTGGTTTTCGGCTCGGGCGTGGTTATGTTTGTCGCGTCCGGCTAGATGGCCGTTGTCGCGCATCGGCGCATGCGCTCGCGATCCGTAGATCGATCTTGTCTGACATGCTCTACTGTCCAGGTCCTATAGTAGGTCGTATATATGTCCCCGAGCTGTTTTATCTCTGCCTTTACGGTGAGGTAGTGCGGGCTGGTGTTTGGCTTGAGTTGCCGCTTTGTCACGGCCACGTCGTGGTCGATCAGCCGCTTTACGCACTGACGGTACAGGCTCCAGCGCCTCTTCGTCCAATTGAGGTAACAATTTGTGCTTCGGATAACTTTTGGTCGGGCGCTCGAGGCCGTATTCCTCGGCTGCTAGGACCTGAGTCCATCTGTCGTTGAGCGTATCCTGTTCGGCTTGAAGCCGTTGCTGCTTCCTTTTCAGGCTGCTCACGGTTGCGATGAGCTGTTGCTTAAAGCGTTCTTGCTCGAGGGGTTCTTCTGGCACGATGAAGTCTTCGTTGCCGAGACTTATTTCGTCTTCGGAGGGTGGCATATAGCTAGGGATGTAAACGGATCGGATCGGATCGGATAATGCTTGTACCATATCCTTTACCATATTTTTTGGCCGGATTCGGTGCGGAGCGGATAATGCCGGATGCGGATTCGAATGCGGATTATGTCAGACTACGGATTCAGAGCGGAGGCGGAGCAAATTTGAGCGGAAACGGACAAAAATTATTGGATGATACGTGCAAAGACATGATTTATTTCTACTAAGCAACAATATGAAAACATGTTTTCATCCAAGCGCGTAACACTAGAGAGTGGCGTTTTAAAGTTATAAATCACCAGTATAGCAACAATATGCAGTACCGATAAATGCTGATAGCATTACACATAGAGCCCAAGACGAAGGTCGTACTTAAGAAAACTTAATTCAATCGAAGTTTTTATTTATTATGAAAGGCAAGTATCCGATCAAGTACGTAGAAGCTGGTAATCATCCTTGATTTCTCTTCAACATGGTGTTCTTCCAATCCACTGGCATCACCCTGTGAGAATGATAAGAGATATTAGGTCATTAGATGCTACACTTGACAATCAGAGAAATTATTGATACTTGGTTGTGGACAATTAAGTAGTTCGAACACACATGCATCAACTCTGATGTGTATATATCCACATGATTAATTTGAAACTTCTTAGCGTATGTGTATATATAGAGAAGAGAAACATCAAGCATCAGATATTGTATGCATCGATGCACGTACTATACATAGATGACTAATTCAATTATATTGATATCTGGTCGGTAACTAGCAACATACATATCCAATCATGAGTACAGATGTATATATAAATGTAAATCTAATCTGATCGGCATGTGATTCGTAACTAGCAAGTAGCAGCACACATATAGAAGGCATATATTAGTAAAACTAATCCATATGTGCAAAGAGGATACAGGCTGGTAATATATACTAATATACATCAGAGAATTGTTGGTATAACTGCATACCTAAACTTCTTGCTCCTGATGCAGTTGATCAGCCTCTTATTCAATATCCGTTCCTTGATTATCCTATGTATCAGCAGCATGCAATTTAAGGAAAATATTGTTATTACTTTAGAGAAATAAAATAGTATTAATGTTCAAGAGGTAATCAGACATACTTGCATAGCTAGCCTCTCCCCTAAAGTTGAAGTACTCATGGTATAATCGAAATTGTCATCATCACTGTCAGCTTCTGCTTGTTGCTACAAAGTCCAGGGAAAATATTGGCATTAGATCATGTATAGGGCATTAATGATCATGAAGGCAAGTCTCTTCCAAAATGAGTAAGAGTGGTAGAGAGGGCAGAGCCTTACCTTTTCATCAAGCTGTTCCTCAAGACTCATATTAGCAACAAGTGTTTCCACAACCTCCAGATCGTTCACAATAGAACCAAGTCTATCCCCTTTTTATTGTTATTTTTCCTAGATGCAGCAACCCAGTCTTTTGTACATATTAATGCTTCTATCACATAGGGGTCAAGACGACTGCGGAATGATCAATAACACGACCACCGGCACTGAAAGCTGCTTCCGAGGCAACAGTGGACACTTGTATGGCCAAAACATCACGAGCAAGCATTGATAACACAGGATATACATCTTGATGTGTTTTCCACCATGATAAGATATCCAAGTTCTCGAAAGCAACCTTTGAAAGCCTTACTGTAACTTCTGCCATGTACTTATCCAAGTCAGTGTCACCTTCATTAGACCCATGAGTGCCCTGCTGAGATAGAAAATAATCATCTTCATCTTCTACCATAAGATCAGTATCGCCTTCTTGGGAAGTGGTAGTACAGCTAGGTCCATCAGTGCTCTGTGCATATTCATTCTGATATGCTTGGTGCATCTGCTTCATAGCAATAATCAACTCTTCTACTTTACCACGATACAGTAGTTCCCCATGAACCTTTCTCATGTAATGTTCAATTCCACTTCTCTTGTATCTAGGGTCAAGAAAGAAGGCAACCGCAAGAGCAAGATTTGACTTCCTCCAGTACTTATCAAATTTAGTTTGCATAGAACCTGCCATCTTTTTAATAGTAGTATCACTACTTTTACACCAACCAGAAATTAAAGCCTTGATCTCACAGAAGCCTTTATAGAATAAGTTTGCTGTTGGATATTGATTACCTGATAGTAGAGTAGTGAGATCATCAAACTTCTTCAAGCATCTACAAAGGGTAAGCGCCTTGTCCCAATCATCAGCTGTTGGAGCAAACTTGTCAAACTTCTTTTTGTCAATCTCATGCAACCTATCAAAGGCCTTCTTATAATATAGGGCATCACTCAACATGTGGTATGTGAATTCCACCTTGTTTGGACATCCAGCCGTAGACCTTTTTCTGTGGACAACCCACACTCAGATGCACACTTATAGAATTCCTCTTCCAACTGAGGCGATGATTTTACTGCCAAAACAAATCCCTTAACACCCCAAACTGCATTTGAAATCTGATCAAGACCATCTCTAGCAACCAAATTAAGAACATGATTTGCACATCTCACATGAAAGAATTCACCATCACATACTAGAGGGGAATACTCTTTTAGTGTACTAATGACATGTTTAACAAAAACTTCATTTGAAGATGCATTGTCCAAAGTAAGAGAAAACATTTTTTTCTCAATAAACCAACGCAAAATGCAAGCAATAAATTCTCCAGACATGTTAAGACCAGTATGGCGCCCTTCTACATGCATAAATTTGATGATCCTTTTCTGAATAATCCATTCATCATCAATCCAATGCACAGTGACACACATGTACCCTTTATTCTGATTTGATGTCCAGATGTCCATTGTGGTGCTAAAATGACAGTTAATTGTTTTGAAATACTCATACAGCTTATCCTTTTCTGTTTGAAACATAGCCACTATTTCATTTTTAACAGTGTTACGGTTCTTCAGAGGAAATGAAGGGCGCAAGGATTTGATGAAGTCACGGAAGTATTCATGCTCAACAATACTGAAGGGATATTCATGCATGATTATTGCCAAGTAGAGCTTTCTCAAGGAAGACTCTTGATCATACTTATAAGCCTCAACAGCAACAGAACCATGTTCCTTCTTCTCTACTTTGAGCAACTGTTGGCCTGACTTCACACTATGCATCTTAATATGGTTCAAGAAGACTGATGTCCCATTCCTGCTATTTCTCCTTGCATCATAAGTGCAGTACTTGCATTTAGCCCATGCTTCCTTAACTTTCTTGCCATCTACCTCCACCATCTTGAAAAACTTATCAAAATGGTCCCAACATTCTGATGTGGTCTTCTTTTGTTTCTTCCCTACAGGCTCATCTACTCCTGCATCCTGATTATCACCCTCCAGATCAATCACTTCATTGGCAGCTTCATTGCCACTGCCAATATTCGGCGGTTCTTCATCTTGACTTTCAGCTGGGGGTGATACAACCATACTCTGAACTGCACTTGTTCTTGCAGATGTTGATCTTTTCCCCAATATCTTTTTCAGACGATCTATAAAAAGAATAACAATACAGAAGTAAGCAGTCACTTTTTACTGATCAAAGGAATTAATACTTAGAAGGATCGGCAAGCAAGACATTATAGAACATAAATTCAGTGTTTTGTAGTCTATTAAGATAAAGCCTACTCGACTGCTACAAACTTGCCCAATGTCATGTATGGGTGTCGATCATGGCTGCAAGCAACACTGATTTTTCTCTGCATGGTGATCTAAACTGAATAGTATATGTGGGTGCCGAAGTGAAGTGGCATGCTGCAGTTTGCCTGCAACTGAAGCTAACTTACACATGTGCCAGAATGGTTTTCTATCCTGCTGAGTTGAACCAGCTGGGTGCGTCGGTTCAGTGTTTAAATCAGGTTGTGTTGCCAAGTGGATCTTGTATAAATTTTCAGGAATTTGTGTACATAATAGGCTAGCTGAAAATTGAAGAAGAAAAGGACGAGTGTTGGCCGAAACCAAATACTACTGTCTCTGTCTGTCTCCTCTGTTTTTCAGTTACTTTGTTTTTGTCTGAAACCGAAGCATACGTCTTTCTGAAACACATCATGTGTGTGAGTCCACAAAAAGAAGACAAGAGATGAGAGAGATTGTGAGGGTCTGACGACCATAGATACATTGAGTCAGCAAGACGTGTAGGTGCAAGAAGCTAACCTGAGGCCCAAGTAAGCAAGCAATCGGATTGATTTCTAGAGCTAGCTACTGGATTCATTGCTTTCAACCTGGTGAGTTTAGAGGAGTATGTGCGTACGTGCTACTGGTCAAGTTCTATCGGCGTGTTACCAATGGCGAGCTCCGTCGATGCGAACCCACGTCGGATCCATGCAAACCGCCATCAAGGCGACGGACGTTTCCCATCGTCGCTTCCGGGCTGCCGATCATGGCCGTGAGAAGCGTCGGCCACGCCCGTCGAAGCTCTATGACGTTGGAGTGCCTTTTGCCGTGGTGTGGGCGTGCTGCTGCTCACGGCGTCCATTGACAGCCGGACATGATCATAGATAATCGTTGCTCTAACTTGCGCAAGACTATGTGCATCTACGAATTCACTTACCTCCGTTGTTGGCACCAACTGATTGGCCACGGGCATCTTTGACCATCGTTCAACCACCGGACTATCGAGAGATCAGAGATGCAGCTGGCGGCCGGGGAGAAGCAACAATGCAATATGGTAGATGGCGATGGAGAGAGGGATATGATATGATGCGCTATCGCCGTCGGTCGATGTGCTACCAATTTTACAAGCGGTGATTGCGTACGAGATTATGGTAGAGTATATGGGGTGACTGCAAATCAATAATTATTAACTTAAATGGGTGGGCATATGGACCAGCTCGTCTGGGCTTATTTTAACGGATATAATCTGGTTTTCTTACCTCGGATAATTTGCAAAAAATAGCGGATAATCCATATCCATCGGATACTAGTGATACCATATCCGCCGGATATCCGATTGATCAAAATCCGTATCCGCATCCATATCCGGCGGATTCACATAATTGCATACCATATCCTCAAAAACGGATGCGGATGTGGATTCGACGTGGAAATTATCCGTACCATTTACGTCCCTACATATAGCTGATGTCCTCTGAGTCATCGTTCCCAACTGGCTCGTTGGGGTTACTCTGCCCTTCCTCCCTACCTTCCGGTTCAGAAGCTGGTTCAATGAGGGCGTTTGGGTCTTCGGCATTCTCCGGAGTATTATTTTCTCCGATGCCGGCATTGCTTTCTTTGTCACGGCATGATTTTGAACGGCGCCGCTGATGCCGCCGCTTCGGTGGTTTATCAGCGTTATTGTTAAACGGATCCTTACCGCCGTCCTCGCCATCGTCTTTGGATGTATCCACCATATATATATATCGTACGTGGAGGTGGCCGCCCAGCGTCCAGTATGCGGTGGGCCTTGGTCCTACTCCTCTTCGGCGTCGTCGTCCACACCGTCGATGTCTTCGGAGTCATAATCGAGCATGTCGGTTAAATCCTCGACAGTGGCTATAAGGTGGGTGGTGGGTGGGAGAAAAAATTCCCTGCTCTCAGCCCCTAGTCCTGGCTAGGCATAGTTCGGACGTTGCTCCTCTATAATGACAAGGGATCGCATTAAGTCCAGAGCCTCGCTTAAAGGCGAGGTTTGTTCGGAGAGAGGAAAATCCACGGAGTACGGCGGGGGGAGACTCCCCGGCCGGACTCACACGATGCTGACTCCGAGGGTTCGGAGCCAGTGCCCGGAGAGGGGTCTAGCTTCGTGATGGTTGCCAGCGCCGCCACTTCAATCGGCTCTCCCATTCTGGGTTTGGTGGCCGCAAACAGTCCGGCGGGCTCGTGAAGTCCGTCTTCGGACATGGCGACGCGTTCTGGATCTAAGGCCAGAGCGGGAGTTGGAGTCGTGAATCCTTGGAAGATCAAGTCTCCCTGGACGTCAGCAACATAGTCCAGGTTCCCAAAACTAATCTGGTGACTTGGGGCGTAGCTGTCGATCTGCTCTAGATGGCCAAGCGAGTTGGCCCGCAGTGCGAAGCCGCCGAACACGAAGATCTGGCCGGGGAGAAAAACTTCCCCCTGGGCAGCGTTGTTGTAGATGATTGATGGAGCCATCGAACCTCTTGAAGACGACACAACGGAACTCTCAATGAAAGCACCAATGTGGGTGTCAAAACCGGCGGATCTCGGGTAGGGGGTCCCAAACTGTGCGTCTAAGGTCGATGGTAACAGGAGACAGGGGACACGATGTTTACCTAGGTTCGGGCCCTCTTTATGGATGTAATACCCTACTTCCTTCTTGATTGATCTTGATGAATATGAGTATTACAAGAATTGATCTACCACGAGATCGTGATGGCTAAAACCCTAGAAGTCTAGCCTGTATGATTATGATCGTCCCTATGGACTAAACCCTCCGGTTTATATAGACACCAGAGGGGACTAGGGTTGTACAAAGTCGGTTACATAGAAAGGAATCTTCATATCCGAATGCCAAGCTTGCCATCCACGCCAAGGAGAATCCCATCCGGACACGGGTGAGAGTCTTTGGTTTTGTATCTTCACAGCCCATCAATCCGGCCCATGTCCAACAGGCCAGACGCCCGAGGACCCCTTAGTCCAGGACTCCCTCAGCGGTCGCTTTGCTCACCTTCGCATCCTCCTTGGCTTTGGCAAGGGCACTCTTGAGGGCCTCGACCCCGGTCATGCTGCCTACAGTCATACACATAGCAGCACATGAGCTTACACTCTGAGTTTGCATTACAATTCAGGCTTGTAAGGGATCTTTTAAAAAGTATACCTTGCGCCTCATTGAACCGCCTGTTAACGCGGTCAATCTCATCGTCAGCCAGCTTCAGCTTTCGCTTGAGTTCGGAAACTTTAGTGGCCTGGGCGGAAGCCGCTAACAGTGAAGCCTGTTTATCAAAATAAATAAGTATGTTATCTCTGGCGAATATTTGATCCTCTATCCGGCCATTTTTTCAAAAAGCCGAACAAAGTCTCAGGGGCTACTATCTATACACATGCATATTTTTTGCACATGCAAAAGCTGCTAAGAATATTACACCGCATACCTCAAAGCTTGTTAACAGGTTGGTGAAAGCTTCGTTCAACCCGCTTTCGGCGGATTGAACCATGTCAACCACCGTACCCATCAGGGTACGGTGCTCCTCCAAGACGGAAGCGCTGCGAAGTGCTTCCCTCAAAGTGTCCGGCACCTCCGAATTGATGGAGGACGCCGGCGGAGTTGGCACTCCCCCCTCCTTCAAAGGGGGATGCTCGCTCGATTCCGGAGCCATGTGGGTCTCCGAAATGGTATCCGGCTTGGGACCGGACTGGTCCGCCCCTCCCCGTCGTCAGTTTCCATGGGGTCTGTGCCCCCCCATGTTCTCGGCAGCCGAGGCATTACCCTCTGGCGCCGTGTCAGCGGCCTTCCGCACCTCTCCCTGGCCCGGAGAGATCCGTTGGGATAACACCTCGGTGTCATCCGCGACATGTGGCGGGGAGGCTCTCGGAGGCATTTCGCTCTCCATCATCTCCGGCGCCAAAGAGTTCCCCGAAGACGATGATTGTTGGGGGAGATCACGGGCCGGACTAAAATACATAAATGATATGTTATCCTACAATTTGTAAATGGTTGGACATATTCATAGTATATTTGAATACTTATGATTGGGCCAGGGGATTCACCCTGGGGCGCCACTGGGGGTTGGCTTCGACATACGAGTCCGAGCCATCCGAGAGGGATATCTTCCCCCTTTTGGACGCCTTCGCCTCTAGGTCGGCGGAGGCCGCCCTCTTCTTCTTCTTCTTCTTTTTCTCCTTGAGGGGAGAATTGCTCTCTTCCTCCTCCTCCTCCTCTTCGTCTTCATCTCCCTCGTGGGAGAAGAGAGCTTCGATATCTCCGGACACCGCGTCCGAAGTACCTTAACGGCAGAGGCCACCTTTGGCCTCCTTGACCTTCTTCTTGGCCTTCTTCTTCGGCGCCTGGTACGCGCCGGGACCAGCATCCTCGTTAGCAGAGGAATGGCTGGGTCTTCGAGTAGCGGAGCCGGACATCAGATCCGCTCCGCCTTCTTTGTGCAGCCCTGAGGGAAGAATGTAATGCTCAACATACCCCTTGGGGTTATGAATTGAGGTTATGTTCGGAAATCATAAAACTTACTGGAGTGGCCGGATGAGCGCAATCGAGGCCGATGTCTTTGGTCGTCCCCGACCACGACTTCTGGGCCTTGGAAAGCAGCTTCCAGATATCTTCGTGCGTCGTGCCGAAGAATCACTGCAGGGTCCGAGGGCCAGCCGGATTGAACTCCCACATGTGGAGAGGCCGGCGCTGGCAGGGGAGAATCCGGCGAAAAAGCATCACCTGGATCACATCAGCAAGAGTGGTGTTCTTCTCTATCACATTCTTGATGCGCTTCTACAGCATCATCACCTCGTCGGACGATGCCCAATCCAGGCCCTTGTTAATCCACGATGCAAGCCGCATTGGAGGCCCAGATTTAAACTCGGGAGTGGCAGCCCATGTGGTGTCGCGAGGTTCCGGATATAGAACCACTCCTGTTGCCATCCCTTCACGGTCTCCATAAAGTCCCCCTTCGGCCAGGTGACGTTCCGGAGCTTGCTCACCATGGCGCCACCGTAGTCTGCATGTTGCCCGTCGACCACTTTCAGCTTCACATTGAAGACCTTAAGCCATAGGCCAAAGTGGGGGGGGGATACGGAGGAGCGCCTCGCACACAACGATGAACGCCGAAATATGGCGAAAGGAATTTGGGGCTAGATCGTGGAAATCTAGCCCATAATAAAACATGAGGCCATAGACAAAAGGATGGAGGGGAAACCCTAGTCCGCAGAGAAAGTGGGGGATAAACACCACCCTCTCATTGGGCCCCGGACTAGCGATGATCTGCTTTTTGGCAGGAAGCCGATGCACGATGTTCGCGGCCAAGTACCCCGCTTCCCGGAGTTCCTTGATGTTCCTCTCTGTGATGGAGGAAGCCATCCACTTTCCCTGCGAGCCGGATCCGGCCATGGCTGGGAGTGTTTGGTGGCTGCGGAAAAGATCGAAACTTGGGCGCTGGAGCTCGAGGAGGGAAGGGCTGAGGAAGAAGAAGGCGTGGGGTAAAAAGATGGGTCCTTATCCTCTTATAAAGAGAGTGGATATCAATCGCCCCCTCACAAGCCTTAAAACTCGCCTATTCCCAAGGGGTCGTGCGAACGGCACGGTTGGATTACCCAAACCTGTCGTGGAATTGTCACGTCAGATGTCCTAGCAGAAGGACTTAGTCATGGAGCCATCGCAACTAGGTTAGCTTAAAGGGGTTAAACTGGACAAAGGACACAGAGAGTTTATACTGGTTCGGCCCCTTGCGATGAAGGTAAAGGCCTACTCCAGTTTGGGATTGTATTGCTAGGGTTTCGATTACCAGGGAGCGAATACGCTTGACCTAGTTCTCGATCTCTTCTTTCTTGTCCTTAACTGCCGCCGAGTCGTCCCTTTATATACACAGGTCGACGCCCGGCGGCTCACGGAGTTCCGTCCGGCTCACACAACGTCTCCGTCCCAGTGACTAACTACAATTGCCTCACAATACAAGTCATATACACATGGCGGTTCATCCTCTTAGGCCTTAACTCTCCTCCGGGCCTTGGGCCTTCAATGGGTTCGTATGATCCGCCATCTTCATTGGTAAACCGCGAGTGGTATGACCCGGCCCCTCCTGGGTGGTTCATACCCAATAATTATATCCCCAACATTAGGCCCCAGGTTGATTTGAACTTGTTCATATCAATCTTCGATACTTAAAAAAATCCTTCCTCATTTGCTCTTGCGAGATCTTGTAACCCGCTATGACGTCATCTTCTAGGATTGTGGAAACCCGCTGTGACGTCACCTGTAATTAATATTACGCAGGGCGCAAATCTTAATATACCTTCTCTTTTAATGAGCCTCCGAAAGTCGAGGCGCCCGTGCTGTCACATATCCATTTTTTTGCCTCCTTGATTCCCCCGCATGCCACTTATCTTTCCAGCCTTATAAATAGGGCCAGGGGTCCCTTTTCACTTTCCCCCTTGCCTTCTCGTCTCCTTCTTCTACCTCACAATGCTTCTGCGCCCAAGCTCCGCCGCCGCCGTCGACCTTCACCACTGCCTCGTCTATGGCCACTGCATCAACCTGAACTGACCGGAGTCTGTCCGCACGCCTCCGCAGTTCAGTAGCTCCAGTGAGTTTTCCCCTTTTCTCTCACCGTAGATCCCATTAGGGTTTCCACAAGTTCGGCGCACTTCATCTCCGCCTTTCTTTGTTCTTCACTTTATTTTGAGATTTCAATCCAAACTTTATACTCCTCCTGCGCTGTAGTACTAATTTTTGATATTAAAACGTCTCCTCTGCGTGAGAAATCTAATCTGGACACATGAACTGCTCAACTGCTGCCACTTAGGTTTAGACATTTTCCATTATTTGCAGTGCCATAGATCCTAAATCATAGCATCAATCTGTGAAATCTATTTTTCCAACACTTAGCAACTTTTCCACTCTCAGATCTGTAAATCAATAATCGTGTGGGTGGCTTAGCTCAGAAACCGTAACCCGCCAGGTACCATTAGTCCCCTTTTAAGCCGCCAATAGCTCACATTTATAATTTCAATGCTACCCTCCTGTTTAACACCTTTGCATGCATACTTCATTATTATTTGCCTTTCAACCAACAACCGGCTTAACCATATAATCTTTAAACCGACATAATCCTCCTTTCAGATCATCAAAAGATGGCTAAGACATACAATGCTTGCAACTGGGTCCAATGCCGGGTCACTGAAGAAGACCTGAACAACTTCGTTGCAACCGATACCCTAGCCAAGAAAGAGGACATCCACTGCCGGGTCCCTGGCGAAGAAAATCCACCTAAGCCCAAGGACAGAGAAGTGATTGTTTTCACTGACCACATGATTTGGGGGTTTAGCCCGCCTGGCTCAAAGTTTTTCCGCGACATACTTCATATTTTCCAACTTCACCCTCAAGATATTGGGCCCAATTCTGTGTCCAATATTTGCAACTTCCAAGTATTCTGCGAAGCTTATCTTCAAGAGGAGCCCACAGTCGAGTTATTCAGAGAGTTTTACTGCTTAAACTGTCAGACAGAGTTTACTGACGGGCCCAGCTTGGAACTCGGTGGGGTTTCAATTGAGAAGAGGAAAGAAGCCAGCTTTCCCTACGCCAAGCCACTGAGTCATCCCAAAGATTGGAACCAAACTTGGTTCTACTGTCAAAACACTTCTCCAGGAGATGAAAATCCTCTGCCGGGTTACCGCGACCACTGGCTTAGCACCACACATCCACTCCCCCCACGGATCAGCGTGAAGGAGCGGGCCAAATATGCACGAACTTTTCCAAAGCTCAGAGCCTTCATGGCTAATGGCCTAACCGGCAACGATCTTGTTCGGTGCCGGGTGTCCTGGAGCATCTTGCCATTAAGCTGTTGCCCCGGCTTAATGTGCAAATACACTGGCGATTTAAAAGATCCCTAGCGCCACTACGACATTCAACTGTCTAACGCAGAAATTACTGAAGCCACCAAGGCGTTGCTGAACGAATCTTTGGCAGATTGCAGTAAAACAGGACTTAGTCCTTTCTGCTCCTTCAACGAAGCCGCCAACTGTGAGTGTTGCACAGCTTCTGTTTAATCACATTTGCATTAATACTGCCCACTTATGATCTTTTGATTTTAATAGGCCAACTCTTCATTTTGGAAGAAGAAACCACAAGAAAAACCTGCCAAACCGGCTCATACCAAGACCAAGATCACCAAGAGGCCTGCACCTCGGGCCCTCGCAAACATCGTCCAATGGTCTCAACAAACTCTGACTTAACTTATCCCAAGGACGGTGTTTACTGACAACCTCTTAATCCCTCCGATTCAAATTATCAGGGAACATCTCACTCTTCCTCTGGTGACTCAACATGGACTCATATCCCGGCCTTCAAACCGGTGCCAGGGTAAGACTATCAAGCCTTTGCTTTTAATTATATACTCAATTGTTGTACTAATCTTGACTTGTGTTTCATTCACAGGGCCATGGCAAAACCAGCAAGAAGGCGAAGGTGACCAAAACTCCTGAGAACCCTTCTGAGTCGGGGGAGCAAACAACAAAAACCTCTCATCAAGCTCCTGAAGCCACAGTTGATGAACCGCCACTGGTTGATCACAATGTTGAAGTTGACCAGATGAACGTTGACCCGGCCATCACCGATCCGCCAAGCCCCATCAAAACGGCAAGCCCTATTAAGCCGATGGAAGAAAAAGACGATGATGTTACCATCACTGGGCATGGCTATACAGAGCCAGGCAAACCCACTGTCCTATCCAAACACAGTGCTAAGGAAGAAATTTCTATTGCTGACAAGGGCAAGTGGTCAGCCAATCTGGACTGTTATGCCCGTTTCAGTGCCCAAGAAATTCACTCTGGGTATTTGAACTGTCTTTATACAAGCCATGACTATGAAGCTGGCTTAGTAAATTTGATGAAGGAGCGCTATGAGCTAAACACTGCAACTCTTTTTCATATGAATATACTTCCATTAGCCGCCAAGTTTATTGCACATGACGGAATAGAATGTGCTGTAAACTTTAATAACTTCATAGATCAATTCTAGTAGCCCCGAAGGGCTGGTTTATTCTTTTAAGAGAAACCGGGACTTCCAATAGCAGTACTTCAACTTTGCATGTGTAGCCCCCAAGGGTCGGCTTAATCTGTCAAGATGAGCCGGGACCTTAGATAATAATGATTTAATTTCCAGCTGTAGCCCACAAGGGTCGGCTTAATCTGTCAAGATAAGCCAGGTCTCAATACCATACATATCCAGAAAATTTAAGCACATAGCCCCCATCAATCGGCTATAATCAGCATATAACAACCAGGTCATCATAAACTTGTCTTGAAAAAAGAGCAAGGTACATTAGCCCCCAAGTGCCAAGTAAAATACATGTATTGTGCTTGGGACTTCAAATAAATTCATAGCAATCTCACTTATTGTTTGTCTCTTATAGGCCGAGCTTAATAGCAATGAATCCCAAGTCGCCGACCTTCAAGAAAACATCAAGTCTGAGCAAGCAGAAACCTCCAAGGCCAAATATGAGCTAACCACTGCTTTAGCAGATATGGAGAAGCTGAAAAAAGACTTCAAAGCTGAACAGTCGGGTTGGGATACAGAGAGGTCAACCCTGTTAAAGAGGGCTGAGGATGCTGAAGCGGCCCTTAAGCCGGTAGCTGCAGAGCTTGCCGGCTTAAAACATCAAATCAATGCCACGACTGCTGCCATCTTTGGTAAATAACTTCCTCTCAATCTTAGCTTTTTAATGTATGTTAACCAATGTGCTCCCGGCTTACAAGCTTTCCTTGATGATACAGGCTCCAGAGTTGCCCACCTTGGCTCAGATATGCGGAAAAACCGAAAAGCCGCCTACACACTCATAGAGCAGTTATATACTGGCGCACAACGGGTCATCTGCACAGCTGCTCACAACAAGCAGCCTCAAACCCTGATCAAGGATACGTTGGAGAAGCTATCTATTCTGCCTCTGCGGATCGAAGAGTTGAAGAAATCAGCTGCCAGAGCCCGTGCACTTACGGCGCTAACCCGGGCCAAAGCATGGCTAGCTGATCTTGAACCGGCAGACTTGGCAAACGACTGCCTGAGCTTAAAAGAAGATGGGTCACCCTTCAGCACAGAAGACTTCTCAACAATTGCAAGGGAAATGCGTCCTCTGGCCAGTAAGTTGGCTGAAGATACTAATCTTTCACATTATCAGCCGGTTTACGACGCCGATAACAAGAAGGTCAAGGCGCCGATTCACGGTTCTCAGGACCTGACTCCTTTGACCCGTAAGCACACTTTTGCCCCTGATGTTGACCCATCAACACTTACAAGTGATGAAGTTGTATTCAGAGCTTTAACTGGGATCCACTAGGCAACCATTGACTTCCAGCCATTGGGTGAAGAAGAGCAGGATGAACCGGTGCTGGACGATCCACAACCTTCAACTCATCAAGGCCAAGATCCACAAGTCACATGCTGGCTTAGCATCTGCTTTCTGTGAAACTGCCAAAACAATTATTCTTTTGGGGCATCAGTTGCCTTGTAATAGGCTAGCTATCAAACAATTTGTCTGCCATGCCATCGCGCATGTTTACTTGCAAACTTCTTTGATGATCCGCCAGTTGAAGATCTGCCACTTATGCTCATGATATCATAAATTATGGAGATCAAATTTATCTTTTTTCCTGCATACAAACAGATCACAAGTGCCCTGGCGGTTTAACCCAGGGCAGGTCATAATACCCGATATAAAAACCACTAGTGACTAAAACAGTCCATAACCAGGGCTAGTTTAATCACAACCTTATATAATAATAACAAAATATCATATATGTGATATTTGCTCACACTGCCGGCTTATCATAGCTATGCAGTAAGGGTTATAACCCAAAGATCGAGAGCGCAACTCCCTTCTCAATTTATTTGTACCGCCGGCTTACAACGCCGCATGCAGCAAGGGGTAATATCCCAAAACTTAGAGCACATCGCTCTAAGCACATAAATTTATCATACACTGGCGACTTAAAGTCCAAAGCCAGGCCGGGTTAACAAATGCCAGATAGATTCAGATATGAACCATAAGGCTACCTAGCCCTCTTCGGTTCTCAACCATGTATTAAGATGTCACAAGAGATACATACCAAAAATGTTCAAATCAAATGTAAATCAGAAAACAAAACAAGGCTGTGACAGGCTGCCAAGCCTTCCAGTCAAGTGCTTTTCAAGGGCCGCACAACCACTGAGTTAAACCGTCATTCAACCTTGTAAGCCGGGCCTCACATGACCAATCACCGTTTTAACTTTGAAAAGTTCAGGGTCTGTATAAGATTGACTGTCAAGAGTACGGCGAGTCATTCCAGGCATTCTTGGGCGGACTAGCAAACTTAAAAAGGTAGGATAACCCGGGTTTTTAGGTGAATACACCTGGCTTCCAAGCTTACTACGAGGGTCATAAAAGCTCTTGTCCTTTTACAAAGAGCCCCCAAGTAATATTTCATTCCAAGCATACAAGCCAGATCAATAGGGTAGTCACTGTTGGGAAACGTAGTAATTTCAAAAAATTTCCTACGCACACGCAAGATCATGGTGATGCATAGCAACGAGAGGGGAGAGTGTTGTCCACGTACCCTCGTAGACCGACAGCGGAAGCGTTATCACAACGCGGTTGATGTAGTCGTACGTCTTCACGATCCGCCCGATCAAGTACCGAACGCACGGCACCTCCGAGTTCTACACACATTCAGCTCGATGACGTCCCTCGAACTCCGATCCAGCCGAGTGTTGAGGGAGAGTTTCGTCAGCACGACGGCGTGGTGACGATGATGATGTTCCACCGACGCAGGGCTTCGCCTAAGCTCCGCAACGGTATTATCGAGGTGTAATACGGTGGAGGGGGGCACCGCACACGGCTAAGAGATCTCAAGGATCAATTGTTTTGTCTCTGGGGTGCCCCCCAGCCCCCGTATATAAAGGAGCAAGGGAGGAGGAGGCCGGCCCTACGAGGGGGCGCACCTAGTGTGGAGTCCTACTAGGACTCCCTAGTCCTAGTAGGATTCCACCTCCCATATGGAATAGGAAAAGAGGAAGGGAAAAAGAGAAGGAAGGAAGGGAGCGCCCCCCTTCCCTAGTCCAATTCGGACCAGACCAAGGGGAGGGGTGCGGTCACCCTTGAGGCCCTTTTCCTTCTTTCCCGTATGGCCCAATAAGGCCCAATACGTATTCCCGTAACTCTCCGGTACTCCGAAAAATACTCGAATCACTCGGAACCTTTCCGAAGTCTGAATATAGTCGTCCAATATATCGATCTTTACGTCTCGACCATTTCGAGACTCCTCGTCATGTCCCCGATCTCATCCGGGACTCCGAACTCCTTCGGTACATCAACATACATAAACTCATAATAAAACTGTCATCGTAACTTTAAGCGTGCGGACCCTACGGGTTCGAGAACTATGTAGACATGACCGAGACACGTCTCCGGTCAATAACCAATAGCGGGACCTGGATGCCCATATTGGCTCCCACATATTCTACGAAGATCTTTATCGGTCAGACCGCATAACAACATACGTTGTTCCCTTTGTCACCGGTATGTTACTTGCCCGAGATTTGATCGTCGGTATCTCGATACCTAGTTCAATCTCGTTACCGGCAAGTCTCTTTACTCGTTCCGTAACACATCATCCCGCAACTAACTCATTAGTCACAATGCTTGCAAGGCTTATAGTGATGTGCATTACCGAGTGGGCCCAGAGATACCTCTCCGACAATTGGAGTGACAAATCCTAATCTCGAAATACGCCAACCCAACAAGTACCTTTGGAGACACCTGTAGAGCACCTTTATAATCACCCATTTACGTTGTGACATTTGGTAGCACACAAAGTGTTCCTCCGGTAAACGGGAGTTGCATAATCTCATAGTCATAGGAACATGTATAAGTCATGAAGAAAGCAATAGCAACATACTAAACGATCGGGTGCTAAGCTAACGGAATGGGTCATGTCAATCACGTCATTCTCCTAATGAGGTGATCCCGTTAATCAAATGACAACTCATGTCTATGGCTAGGAAACATAACCATCTTTGATTAACGAGCTAGTCAAGTAGAGGCA
Source organism: Triticum aestivum (assembly GCF_018294505.1). Lineage (NCBI taxonomy): Eukaryota > Viridiplantae > Streptophyta > Magnoliopsida > Poales > Poaceae > Triticum > Triticum aestivum. Next base: position 146,056,987 of record NC_057805.1, read on the forward strand.
TACTAGTGACACTCTGTTTGTCTATGTATTCACACATGTATTATGTTTCCGGTTAATACAATTCTAGCATGAATAATAAACATTTATCATGATATAAGGAAATATATAATACTTTATTATTGCCTCTAGGGCATATTTCCTTCAGCTATGCTCAATGAGCAGGAAGCCCCCAAGTATTTTGTAATCATGGCGTACAAGCCGGATCAAAAGGGTAGTCATGGCTATGCTCAATTAGCAGGAAGCCCCCAAGTGATCATATGAGGTGACAATAAAGACTCGTCAGAAATGAAACGACAGAGGCCCTGAATTATCAGGGCTGCCGGCTTTATTATACTCATTATAATATATACATTGTCAAAATATGTACATCACAAGAGCCAGTGGCTCAGGTGTAATAAGGCCAAAGATGAGCAATATTCCACGGCCGGCGGGTCTCCTCCTCCGACGTGCGTGAGTCCTTGTGGTCTCGAACATCGATAAGGTAGTATGACCCGTTGTTCAGATTTTTACTGACCACAAACTGCCCTTCCCAAGGTGGGGATAGCTTGTGCATATCGGTTTGATCCTGGATAAGCCGGAGCACCAAATCGCCTTCTTGAAAGGTCCTGGTTTTAACCCGGCGGCTGTGATAACGGTGCAGATCCTGCTAGTAAATCGCCGAACAAGCCGCCACAAGGTCACGCTCCTCATCCAACAGGTCAATAGCATCCTGACATGCTTTTTTATTAGCAGCTTCAACATAAGCCGCCACATGGGCGAGTCGTGACGGATGTCACTAGGGAGAACCACCTCTGCTTTGTAAACCATGAAGAAAGGCGTGTAACCCGTAGACCTGTTGGGAGTGGTATTGATACTCCATAGCATTGAGGGTAATTCCTCCACCCAACAACCCAGCGTCCTCTGCAAAGGGACCATAAGCCGGGGCTTGATGCCTCTCTCAGCTTGGCCATTGGACTGGGGGTGAGCCACTGATGATACATCAAGTCGAATATGCTCTCCTTGACAAAACTCTTTCATAGCACGGTTGGACAGATTAGTGCCATTATCAGTTATAATGTTGTGGGGAAAAGCAAAACGGAAAATCACCTTTTTGATGAATTGAAACGCTGTTGCCGCGTCACACTTACTAACCGGCTCTGCTTCAACCCACTTTGTGAATTTGTCAACCGCCACCAAAAGGTGGGTCTTTTTATCCTTGGACCGTTTGAAAGGCCCAACCATATCAAGCCCTCAGACTGCAAATGGCCAAGCAATTGGAATCATCCTCAATTCTTGAGCCGGTACGTGAGCTCGTCTTGAAAATTTCTGACAACTATCACATTTACTGACCAAATCCTCTACATCAGCATGGGCTGTCAGCCAATAAAATCCATGATGAAAAGCCTTGGCCAGGAGAGACTTAGAGCCGGCATGATGACCAAAATCTCCTTCATGAATCTCTCATGGGATCTCATGACCTTCTTCAGGAGAAACACAACATTGAAACGCCCCCGTAACACTGCGATGATGCAACTCTCCATTGACAATAGTCATTGACTTAGACCGCCGGGTTACCTGCCTGGCCAGAGTTTCATCTTCAGGTAACTCGCCCCGGGTCATATACGCCAAATATGGAATTGTCCAGTTAGGAATAGCATCAAGAGCCGCCACCAGCTGTGCCTCCGGGTCAGGAATAGCAAGATCTTCCTCTGTAGGCAGTTTGACTGAAGGATTATGCAGAATATCAAGGAAATATTGGGTGGCAGCAGCTTACGCTGAGACCCCAACCGGCTCAAAGCATCAGCCGCCTCATTTTTCCTTCGATCAACATGCTCTACTTGATAACCCTTGAAGTGACCAGCAATAACATCAACCTCTCGGCGATAAGCCGCCATGAGTGGGTCCTTAGAATCCCAAGTGCCAGAAACTTGCTGAGCTACCAAATCTGAGTCACCAAAACACCTCACCCGGCTTAAGTTCATTTCCTTAGCCATCCGAAGACCATGGAGCAAGGCCTCATACCCAGCTGCATTATTAGTACAAGGGAACATCAACCTTAAAACATAACAAAATTTATCACCTCGTGGGGAAGTCAAGATAACTCCAGCCCCCGAGCCTTCCAATCGCCTGGATCATCAAAGTGAATAGTCCAATATGTGCTATTCGGCTTCTCCTCAGGCATCTGCAGCTCTGTCCAATCATTGATGAAATCCACAAGTGCTTGAGACTTGATGGCTGTGCAAGGCATATATTTCAAACCATGGGGTCCAAGCTCAATGGCACACTTGGCTACCCGACCTGTGGCTTCTCTGTTTTGAATAATATCCCCTAAAGGAGTAGAACTAACCACAGTGATGGGATGACCCAGAAAATATTGCTAGCTTTTGACTAGCCATGAACACCCCATATACGAGCTTCTGCCAATGCAGATACCTCTGCTTGGACTCAATGAGCACCTCAAGATATAGTAAACCGGCCTCTCAACCAGATATTCCTTGCCTGACTCCTTCCTTTCCACCACAATCGCCACGCTGATAGCTCGGCTGTTGGCAGCCACATATAACAACAAAGGCTCTTTATCAATGAGAGCAGCAAGAACCGGCGGCTCAACCAACTGTTTCCTCAAGGCCTCAAACGCCTGATCAGCAGCATCACTCCAAACAAAGTGATATGTCTTCTTCATCATTTGATAAAGAGGGATAGCCTTTTCACCTAGCCAGCTTATAAAACGGCTCAAAGCCGCAATATGACCTGCCAAATGCTGAACATTTTAATACACGCTGGTTTAGCCAGGGAAGTGATGGCTTTTATTTTCTCTGGATTAGCTTCAATACCTCGTTCAGAAACCAGAAAACCCAAGAGCTTGCCTGCTGGAACACCAAAGACACACTTGGCCGGGTTAACCATCAACTTGTAGACCCGGAGATTTTCAAAGGTCTCCTTCAAATCATCTAGCAAGGTTTCCTTCTTCCTGGATTTCACCACAATATCATCCACATAAGCATGAACATTGTGCCCAATCTGATCATGAAGGCAATTTTGCACACATCGCTGGTAAGTCGCCTGGGCACTCTTGAGCCCAAAAGGCATAGACACATAACAGAAGGCTCCAAAGGGAGTGATGAAAGCTGTCTTCTCCTGGTCCTTAACTGCCATCTTGATCTGATGATAACCAGAATAAGCATCCAAAAAGCTCAAACGCTCACAACCCACCGTAGCATCAATAATCTGATCAATACGACGGAGAGCAAAGGGATCAGCCGGACAGGCCTTGTTTAAGTCCGTGTAATCCACACTTATGTGCCAGGTGCTGTTTTTCTTAAGTACAAGCACCGGGTTAGCCAACCACTCAGGATGAAAAAATTCAACAATAAACCCAGCCGCCAAGAGCCGGGCCACTTCTTCACCAATGGCCTTGCGCCTCTCTTCATTGAAACGGCGAAGGAATTCCTTGACCGGTTTAAACTTTGGATCAATATTGACAGTGTGCTCAGCGAGTTCCCTCGGTACACCTGGCATGTCTGAAGGTTTCCATGCAAAGATGTCCCGGTTCTTACGGATGAACTCGATGAGCGCGCTTTCCTATTTCTGGTCCAGATTAGCACTGATGCTGAACTGCTTGGATGAATCACCAGGAATGAAGTAAACTAGCTTAGTGTCATCCGCTGACTTAAATTTCAATAGGGGGTCATGCTCTGTGGTTGGCTTCTTCAAAGATGTCATATCCGCCGGGTCAACATTATCCTTGTAAAATTTCAATTCTTCTGTTGCACAGACAGACTTAGCATAAGGAGCATCGCCTTCTTCACACTCCAAGGCTATCTTATGGCTTCCATGCACCGTGATGGTGCCCTTATGACCCGGCATCTTAAGCTGCAAATAAACATAACAAGGCCTTGCCATGAACTTAGCATAAGCCGGCCGCCCAAACAGAGCATGATAAGGGCTCTTGATTTTTAACAACCTCAAAAGTCAATGTCTCAGATCTGGAATCATGATCATCTCCAAAAGAACTTCCAAAGATATTTTGCCCACTAGATATGCTGACTTACCGGGCACCACGCCATGAAAGACGGTGTTTGACGGCTTAAGATCTTTGTTAGTTAAGCTCATGCGACGAAAAGTTTCATAATACCGAATATTGATGCTGCTGCCCCCATCCATGAGTACCTTGGTAAATCTGTACCCTCCAACCTGAGGCGCCACCACCAGAGCCAAATGACCCAGATTATCAACTCGGGGCGGGTGATCCTCACGACTCCAGAGGATAGGGTGTCAAAACATCGCAAATAATGGGGGATCACCGGCTCAACTGCGTTCACTGCCCTCTTATGGAGTTTCTGATCCCGCTTGCATAAACTTGTGGTGAAAACATGGTACTGCCCACTGTTCAACTGTTTTGGGTTACTCTGATAACTAGACTGTTGTTGCTGACCCCCTCGACCAGACTGTTGATTAAAACCACCTTGGTTGCCTTGGCCCTGGAAACCAGAATTAGAACAGCCACCACCATAACCCGGACCGTGCGAGCCAGACCCTGAGCCGCCATCCGGCCCATGACTGTTCTGGAAAAACTTGGAATTTCTATACTCCCTCATAATGAAGCAATCCTTCCAGAGATGAGTGGCTGGCTTTTCCCGCGTACCATGTTTCGGGCAGGGCTGATTCGTCATTGCCTCAAGATTGAATTTTGGCCCTCCAAACCGAACGGGCAGTTTTCGGGCAGGGCTGATTCATCATGAGCCGCTTGCTGAGGTGCCAGCTCGGCCTCCCAACGCGCTCTGCCCTGATCCACTAAAGTCTGAGCATTAGTACCACCATGCGCCGGGTTATGTCCACGAGGTTGTTACGGCATTGTTCACTACTTGAGACCTCTGGTGAGTCAATGTGCCTGCTATAACTCTGGCTTGGACGAGGGGTTGAGTGAATCCGCTTGCGGCTATAAGAATAAGCCGCCTGTTGAGCCACAGCTATCTGAAGAAGCTCTCTGGCCCTCCGTGTTTCTATCGCCGTTGGAGATTCGCCTTCAACTGGTAGAGCCGCCAATCGCGTCGCCACAGCAATCATATTGTCCAAAGGGTTAGAATAGTGACCCAGAGGCATTGGAACATATTGAGGCGGAGTGTTATTCAAACGTGGCGGTCCATCGCACGTGGGTGAACCGGCGCTCCAGTCCCAGGCCCCACAACCGCCCGGTTCATCACCGGCGGGTCACTGGTTTCCTGCTCCAGGTGTGTTGAAGAGGTTCCTTGGCTCATAAACCGGGGGTAGATGACTCTGGTGCCTCCTCCTCATGATCTCGTTTGAAGCATTCTGATCCATTGTGAGCCGGAAGGAATCTGCTTGAATCGGCTGTGCGTGGGCGTCCAAAGCAGCTCGCTCCTTGGCCATCCTGACGTTCTCAGCCGCCATCTCCTCCTTGGCTTGAGCTATCTCATCCCGTAGCTTCGCCACATCCACTTTGTGTTGTTCCTGGTTATCCGGGGTTACCTCCACCCCCATCAGATTCGCCGAAGCTTCCAATAACTCTATTAAAGCTTGAGCCGGCGGGCGCACCGCGCCGCTAGCACCAGCCGCCGCCACAGCTGTTGAACTGGAGGTCATAGCGATGGCGGTTGTTGAACCAAGCACCGGTTGTGTACCGGCCATGAAGATCGCAACCCTGTTCGGCGGCTCATAGGGGTCCGGAATACTGTTGCCATCGGAATAGCCCCAAGCCATCCGTCTTGCAGTTGATACAATGAATCAGTCTCGCCTGTGGACGACTCACCATCAGAGTAGATGGCCATCTCACCATAGGACACCAATCCTTCTTCAACTTCTGCCCCATGGATGAAACCAACAAAGGCACGCTTCACGACGGGTTGAACTCGGGCGGGTCGTGCACGTTGAGATGTCTTGATGATGCCGGTGCAGATGTCTGGCTCAGGGCCCGGTTCGCCGATCTTGCCGATGAAGATATGGATTCCGCTAAAGGAGACCCGGTACACGTACTTGATTGAGCCGGCCTCAGGGCCCCAGCCTGCATCGTCGATGTACAACTTGCCACGACGACTCTTGGTCATCCGGCCCATAGCGAATCCCTTGATCCCTTCGAAGCTGCCCTTTAAGAACTCGAGACCACCGTGCGTTGGCCCCATGCTGGGTGCCAACTGTCGTGGAATTGTCACGACAGATGTCCTAGCAGAAGGACTTAGTCGTGGATCCATCACAACTAGGTTAGCTTAAAGGGGTTAAACGGGACAAAGGACACAGAGAGTTTATACTGGTTCGGCCACTTGCGGTGAAGGTAAAGGCCTACTCCAGTTTGGGATTGTATTGCTAGGGTTTCAATTACCAGGGAGCGAATACGCTTGAGCTAGTTCTCAATCTGTTCTTTCTTGTCCTTAACCGCCGTCGGGTCGTCCCTTTATATACACAGGTCGACGCCCGGCGGCTCACGGAGTCCGGCCTGGTGACTAACTACAATTGCCTTACAATACAAGTAATATATACATGGCGGTTCATCCTCTTAGGCCTTAAGTCTCCTTCGGGCCTTGGGCCGTCAATGGGTTCGTATGATCTGCCATCTTCATTGGTAAACCGCCAGTGGTATGACCCGGCCCCTCCTGGGCGGTTCATACCCAATAATTATATCCCCAACAAAACCCGTATTGATAAGAATCCCACAATAAGGGGACACGATCTCTGCTTTGACAAGACATGTCAATGGATGCCGCGCCTCGAAATGCGAAGCGGGAGGCCAAAAAATGGTTTGAAATAATAATAAGCCTAGACGTAACGTCTCGCCAAAAAAGCTATCAGTAGACATGACTTATTTTGTTTAAGTATTTTCCCCTGGTGCTTGGGGGTTGTAACTGTTATATAGAGCCGGATATAGTTCTCTTGTTCAACTACTTTGAAGTATTCGGAGAAGGAACCCGCCTTGCAATGCCGAAGACAATCTGCGTGCCGGACACATCGTCATTGAAGCCTGGTTCAGGGGCTACTAAGAGAGTCCTGGATTAGGGGGTCCCCGGGCGTCTGGGCTATGTGACATGGGCCGGACTGGTGCACCGTGAAGATACAAGATAGAAGGCCTTCCCCCGTGTCCGGATGGGACTCTCCTTTGCGTGGATGGCAAGCTTGGCGTTCGACTGTGTATTTTCCTTTCTCTGTAAACCGACTTTGTACAACCCTAGGCCCCTACGGTGTCTATATAAACCAGAGGGTTTAGTCCGTACAGGAAATCATAATCATACAGGCTAGATGTCTAGGGTTTAGCCATTACGATCTCAAGGTAGATCAACTCTTGTAACCCCTATACTCATCAAAGTGAATCAAGCAGGAAGTAGGGTATTACCTCCATTAAGAGGGCCCGAACCTGGGTAAACATCGTGTCCCCTCCCTCCTTTTACCTTCGATCCTCAGACGCACAGTTCGGGACCCCCTACCCGAGATTGGCCACGGTGATCATCATACTGCTTACCACCAATGTCTTATTTTGATTAAGCGGTATTGTTGGATGAAGCAGCTCGGACCAACCTTACATGACCACGTTCATGAGACCAGTTCCACCGACAGACATGCAACTAGTTTTGCATAAAGGTGGCTGGCGGGTGTCTATTTCTCCGACTTTAGTTGAATCGAATTTGACTGTGGCCGGTCCTTGTTGAAGGTTAAAACAGCAGACTTGATAAATCACTGTTGTGGTTTTGATGCATAGGTAAGAACGGTTCTTGCTAGAAGCCCGTAGCAGCCACATAAAACTTGCAACAACAAAGTAGAGGACGTCTAACTTGTTTTTGCAGGGCATGTTATCATGTGATATGGTCAAGACATGATGTGATATACCTTGTTGTATGAGATGATCATGTTTTGTAAAAGTTATCGGCAACTGGCAGGAGCCTTATGGTTGTCGCTTTATTGTATGAAATGCAAACGTCATGTAATTGCTTTACATTATCACTATGCGTTAGCGATAGTTGTAGAAGCAATAGTTGGTGAGATGACCGCGACACTACGATGGAGGTCAAGGTGTCAAGCCGGTGACGATGGAGATCATGACGATGCTTTGGAGATGGAGATCAAAAGCACAAGATGATGATGGCCATATCATGTCACATATTTTGGTTGCATGTGATGTTTATCTTTTGTGCATCTTATTTTGCTTAGTACAATGGTAGCATTATAAGATGATCCCTTAACTAAAATTTCAAGGTATAAGTGTTCTCCCTGAGTATGCACAATTACGAAAGTTCGTCGTGTTGAGACACCACGTGATGATCGGGTGTGATAGACTCTACGTTCACATACAACAGGTGCACGACAGTTTTGCACATGCGGAATACTCAGGTTAAACTTGATGAGCCTGGCATGTACAGACATGGCCTCGAAACACCGGAGACCGAAAGGTCGAACGTGATCATATAGTAGATATGATCAACATAGAGATTTTCACCATTGATGACTACTCCATCTCACGTGATGATCAGACATGGTTTAGTCGATTTGGATCACGTATCATGTAGATGACTTGAGGGATGTCTATCTAAGTGGGAGTTCTTAAGTAATTTGATTAATTGAACTTAATTTATCATGAACTTAGTCCTCATAGTAGTTGCATATCTATGATGTAGATCAATAGCTCGCGATATAGCTCCTATATATTTTCTATATGTTCCTAGAGAAAAGTTGAAATATGATAGTAGCAATGATGTTCCATGATATGAGGATTATCCTCGTTGCCGCACAGAAGAATTATGTCCTTGATGCACCGCTAGGTGACTAACCTGTTGCAGGAGCAGATACAGACGTTATGAACGTTTTCCAAGCTCAATATGATGACTACTTGATAGTTTAGTGCGCCATGCTTTACGGCTTAGAACCGGGACTTCAAAAATGTTTTGAATGCCATGGAGCATATGAGATGTTCCAAGAGCTGAAACTGGTATTTCAGACTCATTCCCATGTCAAGAGGTATGAGACCTGTTGAGGATATAGACCTTAGAGTCACCCGCCAGGAGGGGACGGGTTACTCATATGGTCATGGCCAGAAGCCCGGCGCCAAGCTTAAAGACGGTGGGCCAAAGATGGGCTTAAGACCCGGATATGGCTTAAGGCCCATAGTTACAATCATTATTATGGTAGAACTTGTAGTGTAAGGCAAGAATAGTTGAGAGTCCGAGCTGGACACTCTTATGAGCCGGCCGGCACTCTGAGAGCTGCAGGGCGTCAGCCTCCCTATATAAAGGGACGACCCGGCAGCAGTTTAAGGGCGACAACAATCTCATCGAGAGCCGGGCATAGCAGTTTAGCTCCCTGGTTATCGAAACCCTAATCAATACCACATCAAACTGGACATAGGCTTTTACCTTCACCGTAAGGGGCCGAACCAGTATAAACCCTCGTGTTCCTTGTCCCGCATTAATCCCTTCAAGCTTCCTAGCTGCGATGGCTCCACGACTAAGTCCTAACTCAAGGACATCTGCCGTGACAATTCCACGACAGTTGGCGCCCACCGCGGGGCCAGCGCACGGTGGATTTGAGTTCTTGAAGGGCAGCTTCGAAGGGCTCAAGGGATACGCTGTGGGCCGGATGACCAAGAGTCGTCGCGGCAAGCTCTACATCGATGATGCAAACTGGGGCCCCGACGCCGGCTCAATTGAGTACGGGTACCGGGTCCCCTTCGGCGGAATTCATGTTTTCATTGGCAAGATTGGTGAGCCGGGCCCTGAGCCGGATCTCTGCGCCGATCTCATCGAAACGGCTCAGCGTGCACGACCCGCCCGGGCCCGGCCTGCCTTAAGGCGCGCTTTTGTGGGATGTATCCATGGAGGGCCCTCTGATCCATCTGTGTCCGGTGATGAGGCGGCCGCCGGCTCTGACGGCGAGTCGGCCACCGATGAGTCAAACTCGTTGTATCAACTTCAAGATGGCAGGCTCATGGGTTGTTCCGACGGTGACAGTATTCCGGACCCGTTTGAGCCGCCAAGTCAGGTTGGAGTCTTTATGGCTGGCGCGCAGCCTGTTCAGAACCCCGCTGCTGGAGCGGGAAACCCGGTGCCTTCTCCGGCTCAGGTGCTGATGGATCTCACGGACAAGATGACGGCCCTGTTAACCGCCACGGTTGACCCGGCGGATCAAGCTCAGCATGATGCGGAGGTGGCACAGTTAAAATTGGATCTAGTGAAAGCTAAGGAGGAGCTTGCAGCGGAAGGGATCAGGATGGCTGCAGAGAGGGCGGCTCTCGATGCCCAAACTCAGCTGATCCAGGCGCAGTCCTTCCAACTCACGATGGATCAGAACGCGTCCAATGAGGTCATGAGAAGGAGGCATCAAAAGGCCCAATCTCGACTCCCTCCGGTTTACGATCCACGCAACCTCTTCAACACGCCAGGAGCAGGGTCTAGTAACCCGCCAGGGGTCATAGTGCCCGGGTCTGGAACCCCTATTCAGCCACGAGTGATGGGGCCTCCCCAGGTGCCCCCTGCCCCGCCTCAGTATGTGCCAACACCCCCGGGTCATTATAATAACCCGCTGGAGAACATGGTCGCTGCGGCAGCACGGCTGGCGGCTCTCCCAGTTGACGGCGACTCTCCGACGGCTATTGAAACCCGCCGGGTCAGGGAACTCCTTCAGACGGCACTGGCGCAGCAAGAGGCGTACTCCTACAGCCGGGATAGGATCCACTCAACCCCTCGTCCGGGCCAGAGCCCGAGTTACAGCCGGCACATGGTCTCAGCAACCGGCTCAAGTAACGTCCGACGCCATGACCCGCCCCCTGGCCACGGCCCGGCTTATAACGGAGCCTTTCACGCAGCAGACCAGGACAGAGCGCGGCAAGAGGCGGAGCAGGTGCCTCAATTGACGGCTTACCAGACCCCCCCGGCTTATCCGACGACTTCCGTCGACGTGGGTATCCCCACCAGGACTGGGGGTGTCCCTTGTTTAGTACCAGCTATCCGCAATGAGCGTCTACCCAAGGACTTCAAGGGCCCTAGGAAGGTGCCTAATTACACAGCAGACTTACAGCCTGCGGCCTGGATCGAGAGTTATGAGATGGCTATGGAGCTGCTGGAGGTCAGTGAGGCGGCCATGGCTAAGTATTTCACCATGATGTTAGATGGGACTGCCCGCACTTGGTTGAAAGGGCTACCACCGAATTCCATTGGGTCTTGGGCTGAGCTGAAAGCCCGGTTCATCCAAAACTTCAAAGATACCTGTAGGCAGTCTATGTCAATTGTGGATTTGACTAACTGTAAGCAGCAGGAGGGTGAGTCTACGACACATTGGGTTCGCCGGGTTAAGGAGATCATACACTCGTCAGACAAGATGGATGCCGGCTCAGCGGTTTTAATGCTGGAGCAGAATTGTCGTTTTGTGCCCCTGAAGATGAAACTCGGGCGGCTTAAGCGCGACTGCAGTGATATGGGTACACTAATGGCGGCTCTTGTCAAGTACGCCGATTCTGATGGTACCAAGGATCCCCCTTCAGATGATGAAAGGACAGGGAAGGGAAAGAAGAACGGCAATGGCAAGGGTCCTCAGTTTAACCCGGGGAACCAAGGAGGAGGCAAGCGCAAGGCCGATGGCAGCCTAGAGTTTGTAGCCAACGCCAGCTCACAAGGTAATAACCAGCGACGCAAGGGGAGGCCCCCTCCCCGAGGCGGCGGGTCAGGTCCGACGCTGGAGCAGCTGTTGAATGAACCTTGTCCAAGGCATGGCTCTAGAGAGAAGCCAGCGACTCATCTGTGGAAGGATTGTGCAATCATGAAGGCCTTTAAGAATTACAATGGCCCGGGCGGCGGCTCAGGCGCCGGCGGTTTTCATGGCCCGGGCGGCGGCTCAAATTCCGGTCCTCAGAACGGTCAAGGGGGCTTTAATCAGCAGTCTGGCCAGGGTCATCAACAGCAGCAGGGGGGTTATCAGACCAATCCAAAGCAGCTTAGCGGTGGACAGTATCATGTGTTTACCACCAGTCTGTGTAAGCGAGATCAGAAGCTTCATAAGAGGGCAGTGAATGCTGTTGAGCCGGCGGTCCCACGCTACTTGCGGTGGTCTGAGCAGCCTATAGTGTGGAGCAGGGAGGATCACCCTCCACGGGTGGATAATCCGGGTCACTTGGCCCTGGTGGTGGCTCCTCAAGTGGGAGGATATAAGTTCACAAAGGTGCTCATGGATGGAGGCAGCAGCATCAACATCCTCTATTATGAGACTTTCCGCCGTATGGGGTTGGTTGATAAAAACCTCAGCCAGTCAAACACTATCTTCCATGGTGTGGTACCTGGTAAGTCGGCTTATCCAGTCGGCAAGATCGAATTGGAAGTAGCCTTTGGAGATGAGAACAACTACAGGGTGGAGAAATTGACCTTTGAGGTGGTTAAGATAAGAAGCCCGTACCATGCTATATTTGGGCGGCCGGCTTACGCCAAGTTCATGGCTCGGCCGTGTTATGTGTACTTACAGCTCAAGATGCCGGGTCATAACGGGACCATTACGGTTCACGGCAGCCGGAAGGTGGCCCTGGAGTGTGAGGAAGGCGATGCAGCTTATGCAGAATCTGTTTGTGCAACAGAGGAGTTGAAGTTTTACAAGGACAATGTTGACCCAACTGATATGACCTCTCTGAAAAAGCCGACTACGGAGCAGGAGCCGGAGATGAAATTTAAGTCAGCTGACGAGACTAAACTTGTTGATTTCGTTCCAGGAGACTCATCTCAGCAATTTAGAATCAGTGCCAATCTGGATCCAAAATAGGAAGGCGCGCTCATCGAGTTCATCCGTGAGAATAGGGACATCTTCACATGGAAACCTTCTGACATGCCAGGTGTACCTAGAGAACTCACTGAGCACACTCTCAATGTTGATCCGAAATTTAAGCCGGTCAGGCAGTTCCTTCGGCGGTTTAATGAAGAGAGGCGGAAAGCTATTGGTGAAGAAGTGGCCCGGCTCTTGGCGGCCGGGTTTATTGTTGAAGTCTTCCACCCAGAATGGTTGGCTAACCCGGTGCTCGTACTCAAGAAGAACGGCACTTGGAGGATGTGTGTGGACTACACGGACTTAAACAAGGCGTGTCCGGCTGATCCTTTTGCCCTTCCCCGTATTGATCAAATTATTGATGCTACGGCGGGTTGTGCGCGCTTAAGTTTCTTGGATGCTTATTCTGGATATCATCAGATTAAAATGGCAGTTAAGGACCAGGAGAAGACGGCGTTCATCACTCCCTTTGGAGCCTTCTACTATGTGTCTATGCCCTTTGGACTCAAGTGTGCCCAGGCGACTTATCAGCGTTGCATGCAGAACTGTCTTCATAATCAGATTGGACGTAGTGTTCATGCTTATGTGGACGATATTGTGGTTAAGTCCATAAAAGAGGAAACCCTGATAGATGATTTGAGAGAAACCTTTGATAATCTCCGGGTCTATAAGATGATGCTTAACCCGGCCAAGTGTGTCTTTGGAGTTCCTGCAGGCAAGCTCTTGGGTTTTTTGGTCTCTGACAGAGGCATTGAGGCTAACCCGGAGAAGATCAAGGCCATCACCTCCCTGGCTAAGCCGGCGTGTATAAACGACGTTCAGCGTTTGGCGGGTCGCATCGCTGCTTTAAGCCGGTTTATAAGCCGTTTAGGTGAGAAGGCCATGCCATTATATCAGTTGATGAAGAAAACTGATAACTTTGTCTGGAATGATGCAGCTAATACTGCCTTTGAGGATTTGAAGAAGCAGCTGGCAGAGCCTCCAGTCCTTGCTGCTCCGGTTGATAAGGAGCCCTTATTATTATACGTGGCGGCGAACACGCGAGCCGTCAGTGTGGCTATGGTGGTGGAGCGCAAGGAGGAGGGTAAGGAGCATCCGGTTCAGCGGCCGGTTTATTATGTCAGCGAAGTGCTCATTGAGTCCAAGCAGCGGTATCCGCATTGGCAGAAGCTTGTTTATGGTGTGTTCATGGCAAGCCGGAAGCTTAAGCATTATTTTCAGGTTCATCCCATAACTGTGGTCAGTTCTGCCGCTCTTGGTGATATCATTCAAAACAGAGAGGCCACAGGGAGAGTGGCGAAGTGGGCCATCGAGCTCGGACCTCATGGTCTCAAGTACGTGCCACGCACTGCTGTTAAAGCTCAGGCCTTGGTGGATTTCATCAGTGATTGGACAGAGTCACAAGTGCCCGAGTAGAAGCCGGATAGCACATATTGGACTATCCACTTTGACGGGTCCAGGCAGTTGGAGGGCTCGGGGGCTGGAGTTGTATTGGCTTCCCCTAAAGGTGACAAGTTCCATTATGTGCTACGGTTGATGTTTCCTTGCACTAACAATGCGGCTGAGTACGAGGCCTTGCTCCACGGTCTCCGGATGGCTAAGGAGATGAGCTTGAGCCGGGTAAGGTGTTTCGGTGACTCAGACTTGGTGGCTCAACAAGTATCGGGCAAGTGGGACTCTAAGGACCCTCTCATGGCGGCTTATCGCCGCGAGGTTGATGCTATTGCTGGGCACTTTCATGGTTACCAAGTGGAACACATCGATCGCAGGAAGAACGAGGCGGCGGATGCTTTAAGCCGGCTGGGCTCTCAGCGAAAACCGGTGCCGCCTAACACTTTCCTGGACGTCCTGTATAGCCCTTCTGTTAAGTTGCCTACAGAGGAAGACTTGGCTGTCCCTGACCCGGAGGCACGACTGGTGGCGGCTCTTCATATCATACCAGACTGGACAATGCCATATCTGGCTTACATGACCCGGGGCGAGTTGCCTGAGGACGAAACTTTGGCCAAGCAAATAACCCGGCGGGCTAAGTCAATGATTGTTATCAATGGAGAGTTGCATCACCACAGTGTTACGGGAGCGTTTCAGCGTTGTGTTTCCCCTGAGGAAGGTCAAGAAATCTTGCGTGAGATCCATGAAGGGGATTGTGGCCATCATGCCGGCTCCAAGTCTCTTGTGGCTAAGGCTTTTCGTCATTGTTTTTATTGGTTGACGGCTCATGGTGATGCGGAGGACTTGGTCAGTAAGTGTGATGGTTGCCAGCGGTACTCACGACGGGCTCTTGTGTCGGCTCAGGAGCTGAGGATGATCCCAATCACTTGGCCCTTTGCAGTCTGGGGGCTTGATATGGTTGGGCCTTTTAAGAGGTCCAAAGATAAGAAGACTCACCTCTTGGTGGCATTTGACAAATTCACAAAGTGGGTGGAAGCTGAGCCAGTTAGCAAGTGCGATGCAGCCACGGCGGTTCAATTTATGAAAAAGGTGATTTTCCGTTTCGGTTTTCCGCACAGCATTATAACTGACAATGGCACCAATCTCTCCAAAGGCGCCATGGAGGAGTTTTGTCAATGAGAGCATATCCGACTTGATGTTTCCTCAGTGGCTCATCCTCAATCCAATGGTCAAGCTGAGAGAGCTAATCAGGAGATTCTGAAGGGTATCAAGCCCCGGCTTTTGGTCCCTTTGCCACGGACGCCGGGTTGTTGGGTGGAGGAGTTGCCCTCCGTGTTATGGAGCATCAACACTACCCCTAACAGGTCTACAGGCTTCACGCCTTTCTTTATGGTTTATGGGGCAGAAGCAGTCCTTCCCAGTGACATCCGTCATGACTCACCTCGAGTGGCGGCTTATGTTGAGACGGATAACGAACAGGCGCGCCAAAAGGAATGGTCACTGGAAGCGGAACTACCCCAAATACTTGGCGGATAAGAAGGATGGCTAAGTGAACAAAGGTATATTTGATATACATGTTATTGATGTGTACTTTACTAGTTTTCACAATAACCCCAGGGTATTTGATACCGGTTCAGTTGCTCAAATTAGTAACTCAAAACAAGAGTTGCAAAATGAACAGAGACTAGTTAAGGGAGAGGTGACGATGTGTGTTGGAAGTGATTCCAAGGTTGATAAGATCACCATCACACACTCCCTCTACCTTCGGGATTAGTGTTGGACCGAAATAAATGTTATTTGGTGTTTGCATTGAGCATGAATATGATTGGATCATGTTTATTGCGATACGGTCATTCATTTAAGTCAGAGAATAATTGTTGTTCTGTTTACATGAATAAAACCTTCTATGGTCATACACCCAATGTAAATGGTTTATTGAATCTTGATTGTAGTGATACACATATTCATAATATTGATGACAACAGATGCAAAGTTGATAATTATAGTGCAACATATTTGTGGCATTGCCGTTTAGGTCATATTGGAGTAAAGCGCATGAAGAAACTCCATGCGGATGGATTTTTGGAATCACTTGATTATGAATCATTTGATACTTGCGAACCATGACTCATGGGCAAGATGACTAAAACTCCATTCTCCGGAACAATGGAGCGAGCTAATGACTTATTGTAAATAATAGATACTGATGTATGTGATCCAATGAGTGTTGAGGCACGCGGAGGGTATCGTTATTTTCTAACCTTCACAAATGATTTGAGCAGATATGGGTATATCTACTTGATGAAACACAAGTCTAAAACATCTGAAAAGTTCAAAGAATTTCAGAGTGAAGTGGAGATCATCGTAACAAAAAAAATAAAGTTTCTACGATCTGATCACAGAGGTGAATATTTGAGTTACGAGTTTGGCCTTCATTTAAAACAATGTGGAATAGTTTCACAACTCACGCCACCTGGAACACCACAGCGTAATGGTGTGTCCGAACGTCGTAACCGTACTTTGTTAGATATGGTGTGATCTATGATGTCTCTTACCGATTTACCACTATCGTTTTGGGGTTATGAATTAGAGACAACTGCATTCACGTTAAATAGGGCACCATCTAAATCCGTTGAGACGACACCGTATGAACTATGGTTTGGCAAGAAACCCAAGCTATCGTTTCTTAAATTTTGGGGTTGCGATGCTTATGTGAAAAAGCTTCAGCCTGATAAGCTCGAACCCAAATCGGAGAAGTGTGTCTTCATAGGATACCCAAAAGAAACTGTTGGGTACACCTTCTATCACAGATCTGAAGGCAAGATCTTTGTTGCTAAGAATGGATTCTTTCTAGAGAAGGAGTTTCTCTCGAAAGAAGTCAGTGAGAGGAAAGTAGAACTTGATGAGGTAATTGTACCTTCTCTCAAATTGGAAAGTAGCTCATCAGAGAAAACTATTCCCGTGATGCCTACACCAACTAGAGAGGAAGCTAATGATAATGATCATGAAACTTCAGATCAAGTTACTACCGAACCTCGTAGGTCAACCAGAACACGTTCCGCACCAGAGTGGTAAGGTAATCCTGTTCTAGAAGTCATGTTACTATACCATGACGAACCTACGAACTATGAAGAAGCTATAATGAGCCCATATTCCAATGGCTTGAGGCCATGAAATCTGAGATAGGATCCATATATAAAAACAAAGTGCGGACTTGCCCAATGATCGGCAAGCCATTGAGAATAAATGGATCTTCAAGAGGAAAACGGATGCTGATGGTAGTGTTACTATCTACAAAGCTCGAATTTTCGCAAAAGGTTTTCGAAAAGTTCAAGGTGTTTACTACGATGAGATTTTCTCACTCGTATTGATGCTTAAGTCTGTCCAAATCATGTTAGGAATTGCCACATTTTACGAAATCTGGCAAATGGATATCAAAACTACATTCCTTAATGGATTTATTAAAGAAGAGTTGTACACGATGCAACTAGAAGGTTTTGTCGATCCTAAAGGTGCTAACAAAGTGTGCAAGCTCCAGCGATCCATTAATGGAGTGGTGCAAACATCTCGGAGTTGGAATATACGCTTTGATGAGGTGATCAAAGCATATGGTTTTATACAGATTTTCGGAGAAGCTTGTATTTACAAGAAAGTGAGTGGGAGCTCTGTAGCATTTCTAATATTATATGTGGATGACATATTGTTGATTGGAAATGATATAGAATTTCTGGATAGCATAAAAGGTTACTTGAATAAAAGTTTTTCAAAGAAAGACCTCGGTGAAGCTGCTTACATATTGGGCATCAAGATCTATAGAGATAGATCAAGACGCTTGATAAGACTTTCGATAAGTACATACCTTGATAAGATTTTGAAGGAGTTCAAAATGTATCAGTCAAAGGAGTTCTTGCCTGAGTTATAAGGTATGAAGTTGAGTAAGACTCAAGACCCGACCGCGGCAGAAGATAGAGAGAGAATGAAAGTCATTCCCTATGCCTCAGCCATAAGTTCTATAAAGTATGCCATGCTGTATACCAGACCTATTGTGTACCTTGCCATGAGTTTGGCAAGGGGGTACAATAGTGAACCTAGAGTAGATCACTGAACAACGGTGAAAATTATCCTTACGTACCTAATGAGGACTAAGGAAATGTTTCTCGATTATGGAGGTGACAAAGAGTTCGTCGTAAAGGGTTACGTCGATGCACGCTATGACACTGATTTAGATGACTCTAAGTCTCAATCTAGATACGTATTGAACGTAGGAGCAATTAGCTAGAGTAGCTCCATGCAGAGCATTGTAGACCTAGAAATTTGCAAAATACATACGGATCTGAATGAGGCAGACCCGTTGACTAAACTTCTCTCACAAGCAAAACATGATCACACCTTAGTACTCTTTGGGTGTTAATCACATAGCTATGTGAACAAGATTATTGACTCTAGTAAACCCTTTGGGTGTTGGTCACATGGCGATGTGAACTATGGGTGTTAATCACATAAAGATGTGAACTATTGGTGTTAAATCACATGGAGATGTGAACTAGATTATTGACTATAGTGCAAGTGGGAGACTGAAGGAAATATGCCCTAGAGGCAATAATAAATTTGTTATTTTATATTTCCTTATATCATGATAAATATTTATTATTCATGCTAGAATTGTATTAACCGAAAACTTCATACATGTGTGGATACGTAGACAAAACACTGTGTCCCTAGTAAGCCTCTACTAGACTAGCTCGTTAATCAAATATGGTTAAGTTTCCTAACCATAGACATGCGTTGTCATTTGATGAACGAGATCACATCATTAGGAGAATGATGTGATGGACATGACCCATCCGTTAGCTTAGCATATTGATTGTTTAGTTTTATTGCTATAGCTTTCTTCATGTCATATAGATATTCCTTTGACTATGAGATTATGCAACTCCCGGATACCGGAGGAATGCCTTGTGTGCTATCAAACATCACAACGTAACTGGGTGATTATAAAGATGCTCTACTAGTATTTCCAAAGGAGTTTGTTGGGTTGGCATAGATCGAGATTAGGATTTGTCACTCCGAGTATTGGAGAGGTATCTCTGGGCCCTCTCGGTAATACACATCATAATAAGCCTTGCAAGCAATGTGACTAATGAGTTAGTTGCGGGATGATGTATTACAGAACGAGTAAAGAGATTGCCGGTAACAAGATTGAACTAGGTATGAAGATACCGACGATCGAATCTCGGGCTAGTAACATACCGATGACAAAGGGAATAACGTATGTTGTCATTACGGTACGACCGATCAAGATCTTTGTAGAATATGTAGGAACCAATATGAGAATCCAGGTTCCGCTATTGGTTATTTACCGGAGATGTGTCTCGGTTATGTCTACATAGTTCTCGAACCCGTAGGGTCCGCACGCTTAACGTTCGATGACGATTTTATATTATATGAGTTATGTGATTTGGTGGACGAATGTTGTTCGGAGTCTCGAGTGAGATCACGGACATGACGAGGAGTCTCGAAATGGTCAAGAGGTAAAGATTCATATATAGGACGATGATATTCGGACACAGGAAGTGTTCCGGGGTACCGGGTACATATCGGGTCACCGGAAGGGGTTGCAGGCACCCCCCGACAAACTATATGGGCCTAGTGGGCAAAGAGGGGAAACGCAGCAGCCAGCAGGGGCTGCTACACCCCCATATGGGCCGCACCTGAGGGAAAGGGAAAGGGGGGAGAGAGAATGAAGGGGAGGGATTCGGCCTCCCCCTTCCTGCCCTCCTCCCTCCTCTTTCCTCCCCCCTCCGGTGGATATGGTAGGGGGGCGAATTGGACAAGGCCCCCAAGTAGGATTCGTCCTACTTGGGGCACCCCTTGGTTGTCCCCCTCCCCCTTCCACCTATATATATGTGGGGAGGGGGCCCCTAGAACACACACCAACGATTGTTAGCCGTGTGCGGCGCCCCCTCAACAGTTTACGCCTCCGGTCATATCTTCGTAGTGCTTAGGCGAAGCCCTACGCGGATCACTTCACCATCACCGTCACCATGCCATCTTGCTGATGGAACACTCCCTCCACACTTTGCTGGATCAAGAGTTTGAGGGACGTCATCGAGCTGAACGTGTGCATAACTCGGAGGTGTCGTACGTTCGTTGCTTGATCGGTCGGAACGAGAAGAAGTTCAACTACATCAACCGCATTGTCAAACGCTTCCACTTTTGGTGTACGAGGGTACGTGGATACACGCTGCCCCTCTCGTTGCTATGCATCTCCTAGATAGATCTTGTGTGAGCATAGGATTTTTTTTGAAATTGCATGCTATGTTTCCCAACATACGCATCTCATGGCTTGAGGGTGCTGCATCACCTCCCGCAAATACTGGTTGATGACATTCTAAAAAACTTGTCCTTGGAGGAACTCGGAGAGGCCATGGCGATCTAGATCTATTAGAACAGCAAGAAAGAAGAACAGAAGATTTCTCCATGATGCGGTGGTCAATACGTTCGGGGAGGTATATAAAGATATTTTTATCTTGGGAAACAAGCAAAACGGAAGGGAAACGGAGTCGGGAAAGTTCCCGAGGTGGGAACAACCCACCTGAGCATGCTAGGCAAGGCAGGCGTGCCCTGGTGTCTTGTGCCCTCCTCAGTTGCCTTCCTGGTTATTTCTTATTTTCATCTTTTTTGTAATATTCCAAAACTGACAGATAATATTTTTCCGGATTTTTCGTAGTCTGTTTACTTACCGTACCACGTACCTCCTCTTTTTAAGGATTGTGGAGTGTTCTGGAAGGTTTCTTTTATGTGTTCCTCTGGTGCCATGGGTTGGAAAATATTGCTTTCAACATTAATTGGCGTACCTAAGATACAGTGCTTAATTCTTTGCCCATTGACCACCTTCGGGTTAGTACCTTCGGCATTATTAATCTTGATAGCTCGAGAGTGATAAACCTCCTCGATGATATATGGTCCTTCCCATTTAGAGAGAAGTTTTCCTGCAAAGAATCTAAAACGAGAGTTGTATAAAAGAACATATTCTCCAACTTTGTATTCCCGCTTTTGGATTCTTTTGTCATGCCATCTTTTAAGCTTTTCTTTAAATAGTTTGGCATTTTCATAAGCTTGGGACCTCCATTCATCTAGTGAGCTAATATCAAATAACCTCATTTCACCGGCAAGTTTGAAATCATCGTTGAGTTCTTCGATTGCCTAATATGCTTTATGTTCTAACTCAAGAGGCAGATGACAAGCTTTTCCATAAACCATTTTATAAGGAGACATAGCCATAGGATTTTTATAAGCTGTTCTGTAGGCCGAAAGTGCATCATCTAATTTCTTAGACCAATTCTTTCGGGACCTATTAACAGTTTTTTGTAATATTAGTTTTATTTCTCTATTGCTAAATTTGACCTGACCACTAGATTGAGGATGATAGGGTGATGCAATTATATGGTTAACATTATATTTAGCAAGCATTTTACGGAAAGCACCATGAATAAAGTGTGAACCACCATCAGTCATTAAATATCTAGGGACTCCAAACCTTGGGAAAATAACATCTTGAAGCATTTTAATGGAAGTGTTGCGATCAACACTACTAGTTGGAATAGCTTCCACCCAATTAGTAACATAATCAACAACAACCAAAATATGTGTATACCTGATACGTGTCCATCGTATCTACTTTCCGAACTCTTTTGCCCTTGTTTTGGACTCTAATTTGCATGATTTGAATGGAACTAACCCGGACTCATGCAATTTTCAGCAGAATTGCCATGGTGTTATTTTTGTGCAAAAATCAAAGTTCTCGGAATGACCTGAAAATTTACGAAGAATTTTTGTGGAATATATAAAAAACTGGTGCAAGAAGTTACCAGAGGGGGGCCACCTAGAGGCCATGAGCCCTTGTAGGCTTGTGGGCCCCCTGGACCTCCTCCAACCCTAACCCCAACTCTATAAGTACCTATTCATTGATAAAAAAATCAGAGAGAAGGATTCATCGCATTTTATGATATGGAGCCACCGCCGCCACCTGTTCTTCATCGGGACGGCTGATCTAGAGTCCGTTCGGGGTTCCGGAGAGGGGGATTCGTCACCATCATCATCACCAACCTTCCTCCATCACCAATTTCATGATGCTCACCGCCGTGAGTGAGTAATTCCATCGTAGGCTTGCTGGACTGTGATGGGTTGGATGAGATTTATCATGTAATCGTGTTAGTTTTGTTAGGTTTGATCCCTAGTATCCACTATGTTCTGAGATTGATGTTGCTATGACTTTGCTATGCTTAATGCTTGTCACTAGGGCCCGAGTGCCATGATTTTAGATCTGAACCTATTTTTTTCATGAATATATTTGTGTTCTTGATCCTATCTTGCAAGTTGTAGACACCTATTACGAGTTACGATCCGCATACCCCAAGGTGACAATAATTGTTCTTTCCGGTGATTACCGTAGTTTGAGGAGTTCATGTATTCACTAAGTGCTAATGCTTTGGTTCGGTTCTCTATTAAAAGGAGGCCTTAATATCCCTTAGTTTCCATTAGGACCCCGCTGCCACGGGAGGGAAGGACAAAAGATGTCATGCAAGTTCTTTTCCATAAGCACATATGACTATATACGGAATACATGCCTACAATATATTGATGAATTGGAGCTAGTTCCATGTCACCCTAGGTTATGACTGCTACATGATTAATATTATCCAACACAATTATCATTGCCGATCCAATGCCTACGAGCTTTTCACATATCGATCTTTGCTAAGTTACTTTCGTTGCTACTGCTATTACAATCACTAAAAACTGCTACTATTACTTTTGCCACCGTTACCGTTACTTCCATCCTACTTTGCTAATAAATACTTTGTTGTAGATATTAAGTCTTTTAGGTGTGGTTGAATTGACAACTCAACTGCTAATACCCGTGAATATTCTTTGGCTCCCCTTGTGTCAAATCAATAAATTTGGGTTGAATACTCTACCCACGAAAACTGTTGCGATCGCCTATACTTGTGGGTTATCAATACCTATTAGAGGAAGGAAAAGGTCTCATATAGTCAAAACCCCAAATATCAAATGGTTCAACAGTAAGTAGAAAATTCATAGGCATTTCTTGACGCTTACTGATATTACCAATGCCTTGACATTTATCACAAGATAAAACAAACTTACGGGCATCCTTGAAGAGAGCAGGCCAGTAAAAACCATATTGCAATACCTTATGAGCATTTCTATCTCCTGCATGATGTCCTCCATAAGATTCGGAGTGACATTTCCGTAGGATTTGTTCCTGTTCATGGTCAGGTACACAACATCTAATAATACCATCTACTCCTTTATAGAGGTGTGGGTCATCCCAAAAGTAATGTCTTAAATCATAGAAGATTTTTTCTTTCTTTTGTTGGTATGTGAAACTAGGTGATATATATTTAGCAATAATGCAATTAGCATAGTGAGCATACCAAGGAGTGTTATAAGAAACATTTATTGCAGCTAGTTGTTCATCAGAAAAGCTATCATCAATAGGTAGTGGGTCATCAAGAATATTTTCTAACCTAGAGAAGTTATCAGCTACGGTGTTCTCAGCTCCTTTTCTATCAGTAATATGTAAATCAAATTCTTGTAGCAAAAGAACCTACCTAATGAGTCTAGGTTTAGCATCTTTCTTTTCCATAAGATATTTTATAGTAGCATGATCGGTGTGAACAATTACTGGAATCAACAATATAAGATCTGAATTTCTCACAAGCAAACACAACTGCAAAAAATTCTTTTTCGGTAGTAGCATAATTTCGTTGAGAACTTTCTAGAGTTTTACTAGCATAATGGATAACATTTAACTTCTTATCAACTCTCTGTCCTAGAACAACACCAACATCATAATCACTAGCATCACACATAATTTCAAAAGGCAAGTTCCAGTCAGGTGGTTGTACTATAGGTGCAGAAGTTATGGCTTTGTTAAGTGTTTCAAGGGCTTCTACACAATCATCATAAAAAACAAATGGAACATCCTTTTGTAAAAGATTTGTGATACGTCTCCAACGTATCTATAATTTTTTGATTGTTCCATGCTATTATATTATCTGTTTTGGATGTTTAATGGGCTTTACTAAGCACTTTTATATTGTTTTTGGGACTAACCTACTAACCAAAGGCCCAGTGCAAATTGCTGTTTTTTTTTGCCTATTTCAGTGTTTCGCAAAAAAGGAATATCAAACGGAATCCAAGAGGAATGAAACCTTCGGGAGAGTTATTTTTGGAACAAACGTGATCCAGGGGACTTGGAGTGGACGTCAAGAAAGAAGCGAGGAGGCCACGAGGCATGGAGGCACGCCTGCCCCCCTCGGCGCGCCCCCACCCTCGTGGGCCCCTCGAAGCTCCACTGACCTACTTCTTCCTCCTATATATACCCATATACCCCGAAAACATCCAAGAGCACCACGAAACCCTATTTCCATCGCCGCAACCTTCTGTACCCGTGAGATTCCATCTTGGGGCCTTTTCTGGCGCTCCGCCGGAGGGGGAATCGATCACGGAGGGCTTCTACATGAACACCATAGCCTCTCCGATGATGTGTGAGTATTTTACCACAAACCTTCGGGTCCATAGTTATTAGCTAGATGACTTCTTCTCTCTCTTTGGATCTCAATACAAAGTTCTCCTCGATCTTCTTGGAGATCTATTCGATGTAATTCTTTTTGCGGTGTGTTTGTCGAGATCCAATGAATTGTGGGTTTATGATCAAGATTATCTAAGAACAATATTTGAATCTCCTCTTAATTCTTTTATATTTGATTTGTTATCTTTGCAAGTCTCTTCGAATTATCAGTTTGGTTTGGCCTACTAGATTGATCGTTCTTGCAATGGGAGAAGTGCTTAGCTTTGGGTTCAATCTCGCGTTGCTCGATCCCAGTGACAGAAAGGGAAATGACACGTATTGTATTATTGCCATCGAGGATAAAAAAGATGGGGTTTATATCATATTGCTTGAGTTTATCCCTCTACATTATGTCATCTTGCCTAATGCGTTACTCTGTTCTTATGAACTTAATACTCTAGATGCATGCTGGATAGCGGTCGATGTGTGGAGTAATAGTAGTAGATGCAGAATCGTTTCGGTCTACTTGTCGCGGACGTGATGCCTATATACGTGCTCATGCCTAGATATTCTCATAATTATGCCCTTTTCTATCAATTGCTCGACAGTAATTTGTTCACCCACCGTAATACTTATGCTATCTTGAGAGAAGCCACTAGTGAAACCTATGGCCCCTGGGTCTATTTTCCATCATATAAGTTTCCAATCTATTTTACTTTGCAATCTTTATTTTCAATCTATATCATAAAAATACCAAAAATGTTTATCTTATTATCTCTATCAGATCTCACTTTTGCAAGTGGTCGTGAAGGGATTGCCAACCCCTTTATCGCGTTGCATGCAAGGTTCTTATTTATTTGTGTAGGTATGAGGCGACTTGCGTGTAGTCTCCTACTGGATTGATACCTTGGTTCTCAAAAACTGAGGGAAATACTTACGCTACTTTGCTGCATCACCCTTTCCTCTTCAAGGGAAAAACCAACGCAGTGCTCAAGAGGTAGCAATTTGTAAGAGGCCTAGAAATTTTAGAGAAGTCTTCAATAAATCTCCAATAGATATCAGCATGACTGAGGAAACTACGAATACCTTTATATCTTTAGGACATGGCATTTCTCACACTACTGCAGGATGCTGCTAACGCGACACTACGATCAGAGACCCTTTGACGAAACTATGTGCGATGCATTAATCGCAAACGGGGATGAAAAAGAACCATCAAAAAAGATGCAAAACGTTTGCGATGGCGGAGACATCAAACACGATTCAGATTTTAGTTACGTGTGCGATGCTGGGCATACGGTTGATCCATATGAACTATTTGCGATTAGATAGAACAACAGAAACAGGGAGCCATACCAATGCGTGTGCGATATATGGCATGTCGTTCGCTCTGATGAACTGTTTGCTATTAGGGAATGCAACAGAAACGGTCAGCCAGATCAAGGTGTGTGTGATATACGGCATACGGTTCACTCGGATGAACTGTTCTCGACTAGGGAAGAGAACAGAAAGGTTCAACTTAATAAGATGTGTGTGATATGCGGCATAAAGTTCACATAGATGAATTGTTTGCGATGAGCCAAAAGAACACAAACGCTTCGTGTAAACAAGATGTGTGTGATACACAGCAAACAGTCCATCAGATGAACTATTTGCGATGAGAAATTCTAAGACGGACGGTTACTATAGTTAGTTCGTGTGCGATTCTGTTTGTACAAAAAATTTGAAAAATGCAAACTAGTTGCTTGTGGTGGTTAGAAGTATCACACACGATGTGTCTGTGAGTACTCATGTGCGATGATTAGTAAGTTACACATACGTTTCCTTATGTTAACACCTGTGTGACAAATAACACGTGGCACCGCATACAGTATTCGGGTTGTGTGTGTGCTCCACTAAGTCTTCCCCCGCTCCAGTGAATACTTCCTGCGCTCCACATGGGTGAATTGTAAAATCCACGCCTCTTCCCTCATCGGTTTCCCGCCACCAGATAATGGCTTGCTGCATATAACCTAGGCGGCAATGCACCGTCACGACACTCTGCACAGATCTAGTCCTCACCCATCTACCATTAGTTATTCCAAGCATTCCCGGCAACGACCAAAGCTTCGATGTCGACCCCTACCTGCGTTACATCTTCGGCGAGGAGAACGAGCTGGAGCAGGTCGGGGAGCAAGAGCTTCATCGGCCGGTGCAAGCACCATGGCCCATCGGCAGCGATATCGGCGTGACAGTCCTTGGGTGCACAATCGACATATTCTAGAGGTGGTGTGATGAGCAGTTTTCCATCCACCGTGCGAAAGATCCAGAGCTGCTCGGCGGCATGATCGATGACCCACCCGAAGATCCTCCGTCACCAGTGCTCATCGAGAGCCTGATGTCCCACAAGGAATGGGCAGAGGACCTCTGCGATTCAGTCCAGACACAGGCAGCCCGCAGCTTCATCATTGCCCACAGCAGTCGTGTCAACCTCGATCCCGACGATGTGGTGGCTAGGCTCGAGCGCATCCTTGGTGGAGTTGACGTCCCCGACGAAGTAGACAATCGCCAACATGATATCTTGAGGATGCAGGTGATGGACGGAATTTGCTACCAGGCCAGAGACATGGAAATGGAGCGGTTCCACGGAGATATCATGCGCGCGATTGCATGCTGTCAAGCTCTTCTGGAAGAGGCCCAGCAGCCCCAAGAGCCTCCCAGCGCCAGCAGCTTCGTAGGCGGAGGCAGGTCGGGTCACTTGGAATGAACGGCCGCAAGGGTGCTATTCTGATCATGGACTCCAAGAAGACCATTGTCGGAAGGCCGCCAACTCAGCCTTTTAGCCTATATTTTATTATAATTGTATGCATATGTAGGTCATGAGTGTTTTGGGCGTTGCCGCATGTGGCATTTTAAATTATCTTGAATATGTAAGACAATTATTAACCATTGCCATTGTAAATTTGCCTCAACGGCGAGCAGAGGGTGCGCAAGGATGCCAGAGTGGAGCGCGCCATGGCCGCCTCACCGGCGAGCAAAATGCGCGGACGGACGCAAGCACAGCGCGCCGCGGCCGCCTCAACGAGGAGCAGAGTGATATGTCTCTATCGTATCTACTTTTCCTAATGATTTTCCTATTGTTTTGGACCCTAATTTGCATGATTTGAATGAAACTAACCCGGATTGACGCAGTTTTCAGCAGAACTACCATGGTGTTGTTTTGTGCAGAAATAAAGGTTCCCGGATTGGAACGAAACTTTGCCAGGATTTTTTATACAATAAAAGATAATTTCCGGAGCCAAGAACCACCAGAGGGGGCACCTGGGTGGGCACAACCCACCAGGGCGCGCCACCCCCTCCACGCGCGCCCAGTGGGTTGTCCCCACCTGGTGGCCCTGTAGACCCTAAAACCGACGCTATAAAATCACATTTTTCCAGAAAAAATCAGGGAGAAAGAATTATCGAGATCCACGAGACGGAGCCGCCGCCGTCTCCTGTTCTTCATCGGGAGGCCAGATCTGGAGTCCGTTTGGGGCTCCGGAGAGGGGGATCTTCGATCTTCGTCACCACCAACCCTTCTCCATTGCCAATTGCATGATGCTCCCCACTGAGAGTGAGTAATTCCTTCGTCGTCTCACTGGTCGGTGAGGAGTTGGATGAGATTCATCATGTAATCGAGTTAGTTTTGTTAGGGCTTGATCCCTAGTATCCATTATGTTCCGAGATTGATGTTGCTATGACTTTGCCATGCTTAATGCTTGTCACTTTGGGCCCGGGTGCCATGATTTCATATCTGAACCATTTATGTTATCACCATTATATCCATGTTCTAGGTCCGATCTTGCAAGTTATAGTAACCTACTAGGTGTTATGATCCGGCAACCCCGGAGTGACAATAGTTGGGACACTTCTCGGTGATGAGAATAGTTTGAGGAGTTCATGTATTCACTGTGTGTTAATGCTTTGTTCCGGTTCTCTATTAAAAGGAGGCCTTAATATCCCTTAGTTTCCAACAGAACCCTACTGCCACGGGAGGGTAGGACAAAAGATGTCATGCAAGTTCTTTCCATAAGCACGTATGACTATTTACGGAATACATGCCTACATTATATTTATGAACTAGAGCTAGTGCCGTATCGCCCTAGGTTATAACTGTCAAATGATGAATATCATCAAACAAATAGCCGATCCAATGCCTACGATTTTCCTACATATTGATCTTGCTAAGTTACTTCTGCTGCTGTTACTGTTTCACTTGCTACAAAATCACTGCTATCACTGTTACTACTGCTATTGCTATTACTATCGAAACTATCATACTACTTTGCTACTGATCAGTTTGCTGCAGATAATTAATCTCCAGGTGTGGTTGAATTGACAACTCAGCTGCTAATACTTACAAATATTCTTTGGCTCCCCTTGTGTCTAATCTATAAATTTGGGCTGAATACTCTACCCTTGAAAACTGTTGTGATCCCCTATACTTGTGGGTTATCAAGACCTTTTTCTGGCGCCATTGCCGCGGAGCATAGCTATATTTGTTGAGTCACTTGGGATTATTATCAAATTGCCACTATGAAGAATCTGAAGGATGCTAAGACCAAGAATTTTCTCTCTAAGACGAGGGGAGGTAAGGAACAGCCATCCAGCTCCGCTTTAGATTCACCTTCTGTTATAATTAAACTTGCAACACCACCACATGCTATTAATCCTGATATGTCACAAGTTATTGATGATGCTACTTCTACTATGAATGATTTTTATGATGATGCTAGTACCTTGTTTGATGATAATGTGCCACTAGGTGAATTTCTTGATGAACAAATTTCTAGAGTAAGACAGCATGATATTGTTGAAACTGATGATGAGCTCGAAACTGAAAATCTAGAAACACCTATTAGAACTAGCCCTCCTAGATATGAATTGCCAAACGTACCAGAAGGTTATGTTATGGGTGAGGAGGCAACTAAATATATTCTTGCTTTAAGGATAGAGATGATCTAGAGAAATTATTCTGCAAGTATAAAGAAAAATCTTTGAATGCTAGAATGAAATGTGATCCTAAGTTTGCTACTTCACCTATCTTTATTGATAACAAGGATTATGAATTCTCTGTCGACCCAGAGTTAATTACTTTGGTTGAATCTGATCCTTTCCATGGTTATGAAACTGAAACTGTTGTGGCACATCTTACTAAGTTGAATGACATAACCACCCTTTTTGCTCATGATGAGAAAATTCGCTATTACTATATTCTCAAATTATTTCTGTTCTCATTAAAGGGTGATGTTAAAGCTTGGTACAATACTCTTGCTCCTGGTTGTGTGCGTAGTCCCCAGGACATGGTTTATTACTTCTCTGAAAAATATTTCCCTGCTCATAAGAAACAAGCTGCCTTATAGGAAATATTTAACTTTGTGCAAATTGAAGAAGAGAGTCTCCCACAAGCTTGGGGGAGGCTTCTTCAATTGCTTAATGCTTTGCCTGATCATCCTCTTATGAAAAATGAAATACTTGATATCTTCTATAATGGACTAACCGATGCTTCCTGGGATTTCCTACATAGTTGTGCTGGTTGTGTTTTCTGGGAACCAACTATTGGGCAAGCCGGAGAATTATTGAATAACTTGTTGAAAAATTATGATGATTGGACTCTTCCCGAACCACCGCTTAAACCCACTCCAAAGAAGAGGGGTATCTTATATCTCAGTCCTGAAGATATGCAAGAGGCAAAGAAATCTATGAGATAAAATGGTATTAAAGCTGAGGATGTCAAAAATTTACCTCCTATTGAAGAAGTACATGGGCTTAATACACTACCACCACCTAAGGTGGTAGAGGTAAATTCTTTAATGAAATTCAATGATAACGATAATCCTCACAATATGCACCCTAGCCTATGCCTTTATGAGTTTGAAAATTATATTAGAAAGCAAGATCACTTCAATGCAAATGTTATGAAACAGTTGAAATACAATTCTGATATGATTGCTCGCTTGAGTGACTTGTTATTTAGAATCTCAAATCATGTTAGAGGTGTGGGGAAGCATGCTTCTATGGTTCAAACTCAGTTAGAACAAGTTGGTAAATCTCAAAGAGAGTTGTTAGATGAAATGAATAATAATATCAATGATCATGCTGTTAGAGTAATGACTAGAGGAGGTGGGATGACTCAGGAACTACTTTATCCTGAGGGACACCCAAAAAGAATTGAACAAGACTCTCAAAGGGTTAACACTGATGCACGTAGTCCATCTAAAAATAAAAAGAAGAAGAAAAATGATAGGACTTTGCATGCCTCTAGTGAACCTGAAGCGAAAAAACCTCCTGATAATGATAATGAAGTCTGTATCTCTGATGCTGAAGCTCAATATGGTAGTGAACACTCACCTTCTGATAATGAAAAAGATAACGGTGAGGTTCATGAAGATACTCACACAAATAATAAAGAACCAAACAATGATGTTGAGATAGAACCAATAGTTGATCTTGATAACCCACAACCCAAGAGTAACAGATATGATAAAAGAGACTTTGTTGCTAGAAAACACGGTAAGGAAAGAGTACCATGGGTTCAAAAACCTATGCCCTTTCCACCTAAGTCAAATGAAAAGAAAGATGATAAAGAATTTGAATGCTTTGCTGAAATGCTGAGGCCAGTCTTTTTGCGTACTCGCTTGACTGATATATTGAAAATGCCTCCTTATGGAAAGTACATGAAAGACATCATCACCAATAAGAGAAAAAGAACGGAAGCTGAAATCTCCACCATGCTTTCTAATTATACTTTTAAAGATGGGGTACCTAAAAAACTTGGAGATCTAGGAATACCTACTATACCTTGCTCTATCAAAAGAAATTATGTGAAAACTGCTTTGTGTGATTTGGGAGCTGGCGTTAGTGTTATGCATTTCTTTTTATATAAAAGACTTGATTTGAATAAACTCACACCTACTGAAATATCTTTGCAAATGGCTGACAAATCAACCGCCATACCTATCGGTATTTGTGAGGATGTGCCCGTTGTTGTTACTAATGTTGCTATTTTGACTGACTTTGTTATACTTGAGATGACCGAGGACGACCCTTCTTGAATACTGCAGGAGCTGTTATTGATTGCAATAAAATCAAGGTCACTTTTCATATCAATGGTAATGACCATACGATGCACTTTCGGAAGAAACAATTCCAAGTGAATGGAATTAATGTTATTGAAAAATCTCCGACAATCACTATTGGAAGTTTTCAACTACCTCTACCTACTGTTAAAAAGAAATATGGGATGCTTATTGTTGGGGACATTCATATCCCCATTGAGGTAACTTAGTGATTTACAAAAGTTCTTCGGTTTCATGCTAATCGGAAGTGGTTGTTAATAAGACTTGATCAACCTTATTAATGGATCGTTTTTGAGACATATGAAGTTGATGGATTTAGTGAGCACTACCTTCTGTCCCTACCTTTTGTTTTCTGTTTTTATTAGTTAAATAAAATAAAATGCCATGTTTTGTCTATTTTCTGAATTTCTCGTGCAATAAAAAAATGACCCAAAAATAAAAGTTCTCATAATGCTCTAAAAATTTAATACAATTTTTTGCTGAATATTTAAGAATTTTTGGTGCAAATAACATCAGAGGGAGGTGCACCAGGTGGGCACAACCCATCTGGGTGCGCCAGGACCCCCACGCGCTCCCTGGTGGGTTGTGGTCCCCACGTGCGCCCCCTCACTTATCTCTTCATCCCACATCACCACCTACCTCCAGAAAAAATTCACCATTGCTCTTTCTCTCATGTTCTTGCTCTCAAACCCGTGGATTTCGATCTCTTTGCTTGAAGCTCCGTTTCCAAAACTATCAGGGGATTGTTGCTTGGTATCTGACTCCTCCCTTTGTCCAATTAGTTTTTGCTTTAGTAGTTTATATTTCGAATAATTAGTTGCTCCTGGTGCTGCTGTAGAAGAGCTTGCATGTTGAATTCTTAGAGTTCTAAGTAGTTTGAAAGCTTGCTATGGCCTCTATGCATACCTATGAGTAGTTGCTATCGATCTTGTAAAGTTTTGTTGAGAAAATTTTGTTGACTAAAAATTTCAGAATTTTGTTCATAGGAAAAAGATGAGTATCTTTAGGAAGTTTGATTCCAAGAAGAACTCCAAGGGAGTGATCGGGTGTCATCTGACAGTGATCTCCATCCCTGAAGAATGGCGGAGGTACGACCGTGCGAATGGCCGCATAACCCGTTCATGGAAGGGGCCGTAATCCTTCAGGAGTTTGCACAATATGCTGCTAATGCTGCCCTCAATGACTTCATTGCAGCTGAATGTGAACTGTATCATCTCCTCACAAATCCCTTTGTGCAAAGTTTTTATTTCCTTCCTAGGAATAGTCCCCCTGAAGTGCAGTTTAACTTATATGCTGAACCACATCAGATACCGCTTACTGAATTTTGTGACATATGCTTGATCCCTTCTGATGAGAGTTTAGTAGAGCCTAGGCATGCAGAGTTCGAAGGCTTTTATCGTACTCTGTTCGTAGGGGATGAGAGAGGGGTGTCAAGTGTCACCGCTACTAGCATGCATTTTCCTGCCGTGCATTATTTTGCTCTATTCATTGCAAAGTGTTTGCTTGCTAGAGAGAAGGTGGGTGCACTCAGTGCCCTAGACCTTGCTGTTTTACATCGTGCACTCCACGGCAACACCTCTTATAGCTTGGGAGCTATTGTGGCACGTCGCCTGCATATTAACAGATCCAAGGGTAAAATACATGGTCGTATTTATGCTACTCGCTTGGCGGCTCGCTCTAACATCCAGATACGCCAACATGATTATCCTTTACCCAACGTTTACCTAGATCGTGCAGCCATGGAACACCACCAGTTTATTGCAGGCGATTACCCTAACATTCATGTTCCTTATAACCTCGTTTTTAGTGAAAATACTCGTGATATTATTCCATTGCGTGCACCTGCTTTGTTTGATCCTATTGCCAGGGGCGGATACAGGATTATGCCTGCGGCCACCGTCGCCTACCGGAACAACCAAGCTGCAGCACAGGCAGAGCCTCAGCAATGGGATCCACAGGTACCCGCTCCTCAGCATTTCAACGTAGAATCCCATGGTTTCTTCGACTGACTGATGACCAAGTTAGGCCAAAAGCCTAAGCTTGGGGAGTACATATTTCTCACCAACATTACATTCATGTTCACACATTTCATTTGTCGATTTTCACACTTTTTCATTGTATTATCCATGCTAAATTTATTTTCTCGCTTTCTTCTTGTGTGCTTTAAAAACTTTGAGAAAATCCAAAAATATATTTCCCGCTTCTTTTCGGTTTTTCCTCCGAGTTTAAATTGTTGTAGCACTAATAAGAAAACCCAAAAAGATTTCCTTGATCTTCTTTTACTTGATGGGAGCTTTCCCATGTAAATAGTTTTTCTTGTTTTTGTTTTTCCCTTTTATTTGCTTGTTCAAGAAAAACCAAAAACTCCAAAAGTATTTCAGTGTGTTTCTCTGAATTTCTTTTGTTTTTATTGAGTCGTACCGAGGAGAAGACCACGGTGAAAATGTTGAGTGGATCTCATATGCATTACTGTTGATCTAACAAAGAGCCCATTCTACCTTGTCTTCTCCTTTTGAATAAAATGTTTGCAGATTCCAACTTAGTCCACGACACTTGTTGAGGATATAGACCTGGGGGTCACCCGCCAGGAGGGCCGGGTTACTCCAAGGATCATTACCAGAAGCCCGGAGCTAAGTTTCAGGATAATGGGCCAGAGATGGGCTGAGACCCGGATATGGCTTAAGGCCCGTAGTTACAATCATTGTTATAGTAGACTTGTAGTGTAAGGCAAGTATTGTTTTAGAGCCCGAGCCGGACACTCTTATGAGCCGGCTCGGGACTCTAAGGGCTGCTGGGCGTCAGCCTCCCTATATAAAGGGACGACCCGGCAGCGGTTTGGGGACGACAACAATCTCTCCGAGAGCCGGGATAAGTGTTTAGTTCCCTGGCGATCGTAACCCTAATCAATAACACCTCGAACTGGACGTAGGCTTTTACCTTCACCGTAAGGGGCCGAACCAGTATAAACCCTCGTGTTCCTTGTCCCGCATAACCCCTTCAAGCTTCCTAGTTGCGATGGCTCCACGATTAAGTCCTAGCCCAAGGACATCTGCCGTGACAATTCCACGACAGTTGGCGCCCACCGTGGGGCGAGCGCACGGTGGATTTGAGTTCTTGAAGGGCAGCTTCGAAGGGCTCAAGGGATACGCTGTGGGCCAGATGACCAAGAGTCGTCGCGGCAGGCTCTACATCGACGACGCGGACTGGGGCCCCGACGCCGGCTCAGTGGAGTACGGGTACCGGGTCCCCTTTGGCGGAATTCATGTCTTCATTGGCAAGATTGGTGAGCCGGGCCCCGAGCCGGGTCTCTGCGCCGATCTCATCGAAACGGCTCAGCGCGCCCGATCCGCCCGGGCCCGGCCTGCCTTAAAACGCGCTTTTGTGGGATGCATCCATGGAAGGCCCTCCGATCCATCTGGGTCTGGGGATGAGGCGGCCGCCGGCTCTGACGGCGAGTCGGCCGCTGATGAGTCAAACTCGTTGTACCAACTTCAAGATGGCAGGCTCATGAGTTATTCCGATGGCAACAGTATTCCGGACCTTTTTGAGCCGCCAAGTCAGGTCGGAGTTTTTATGGCTGGTGCGCAGCCTGTTCAGAACCCCGCTACCGGATCAGAAAATCCGGAGCCTTCCCCGGCTCAGGTGCTGATGGATCTCACAGATAAGATGACGGCCCTGTTAACTGCCACGGTTGACCCGGCAGATCAAGCCCAGCATGACGCGGAGGTGGCACAGTTAAAATTGGATCTGATGAAAGCAAAAGAGGATCTTGCAGCAGAAGGGATCAGGCTGGCGGCGGAGCGGGCGGCTCTCGACGCCCGGGCTCAGTTGATTCAGGCGCAGTCCTTCCAACTCACGATGGATCAGAACGCGGCCAACGAGGTCATGAGAAGGAGGCATCAGAAGGCCCAGTCTCGACTCCCGCCGGTTTACGATCCGCGCAATCTATTCAACACGCCGGGTGCGGGATCCAGTAACCCACCAGGTGTCATTGCGCCCGGGTCGGGACCCCTTATTCAGCCACTAGTAATGGGGCCTCCCCAGGCGCCCCCTGCCCCGCCTCAGTATGTGCCAATACCCCCGGGTCGTTACGATAACCCGCTGGAGAACATGGTAGCAGCGGCAGCACGACTGGCGGCTCTTCCCGTTGACGGCAATTCTCCGGCAGCCGTGGAAACCCGCCGGGTCAGGGAACTCCTGCAGACGGCCCTAGCGCAGCAAGAGGCGTACTCCTACAGCCGGGACAGGATCCACTCAACTCCTCGCCCAGGCCAGAGCCCGAGCTACAGCCGGCACATGGTCTCGGCGACCGGCTCAAGTAATGTCCGACGCCATGGCCCGGCTCATGTTGGAACCTTCTACGCCGCAGACCAAGCACGGCAAGAGGCGGAGCAGGTGCCGCAATTGACGGCTTATCAGACCCCCCCGGCTTATCCAACGGCGTCCGTTGATGTGGGTATTTCTACCAGGACCGGGGGTGTCCCTTGTTTGGTGCCGGCCATCCGTAATGAACGTTTACCTAAGGATTTCAAGGGCCCTAGGAAGGTGCCTAACTATACAGCTGACTTACAGCCTGCGGCCTGGATTGAGAGTTATGAGATGGCCATGGAACTGCTAGAGGTCAGCGAGGCGGCCATGGCCAAATATTTCACCATGATGTTAGATGGAACTGCCCGCACGTGGTTAAAAGGGCTGCCACCGAACTCCATTGGGTCTTGGACCGAGCTGAAGGCCCGGTTCATTCAAAACTTCAAGGATACCTGTAGGCAGTCTATGTCAATTGTGGATTTGACTAACTGTAAGCAGCAGGAGGGCGAGTCCACGACCCATTGGGTTCGCCGGGTCAAGGAGATCATACATTCATCAGATAAGATGGACGCCGGCTCTGCAGTCTTGATGTTAGAACAGAATTGTCGTTTTGTGCCCCTAAAGATGAAGCTTGGGCGGCTTAAACGTGACTGCACGGATATGGGTACACTAATGGCGGCTCTTGTCAAATACGCTGATTCCGATGGTACCAAGGATCCCCCTTCAGATGATGAAAGGACAGGGAAGGGAAAGAAGAACGGCAATGGAAAGAGCCCTCAGTTTAACCCGGGGAATCAAGGAGGAGGCAAGCGCAAGGCCGATGGCAGCCTGGAGTTCGTAGCCAACACCCAAGGCAACAACCAGCGACGCAAGGGGAGGCCCCCTCCCCGAGGCGGCGGGTCAGGACCTTCTCTGGAGCAGCTGTTGAATGAACCTTGTCCGAGACACGGCTCTAGAGAGAAGCCAGCGACTCATCTGTGGAAGGATTGTGCTATCATGAAGGCCTTTAAAAACTACAATGGCCCGGGCGGCGGCCCAGGCGCAGGCGGCTCCGGCGCTGGCGGCTCTCATGGCCCGGGTGGCGGGTCAAATTCCGGTCCTCAGAACGGTCAAGGGGGCTTCAATCAACAGTCTGGTCAGGGTCATCAACAGCAACAGGGGGGTTATCAGACCAACCCGAAGCAACTTAGCGGTGGACAGTATCACGTGTTCACCACTAGTTTGTGCAAACGAGACGAGAAGCTTCACAAGAGGGCTGTTAATTCTGTTGAGCCGGCGGTTCCACGCTACTTACGGTGGTCGGAGCAGCCCATAGTGTGGAGTAGGGAGGATCACCCTCCCCGGGTGGATAACCCGGGCCACCTGGCCTTAGTAGTGGCTCCTCAGGTGGGAGGCTATAAATTCACAAAGGTACTCATGGATGGAGGCAGCAGTATCAACATCCTCTATTATGAGACTTTCCGTCGTATGGGGCTAGTTGATAAGAACCTCAGCCAGTCAAATACTATCTTCCATGGTGTGGTACCCGGTAAGTCGGCTTATCCAGTCGGCAAGATCGAATTGGAAGTGGCTTTTGGTGATGAGAACAACTACAGGGTGGAGAAGTTGACCTTTGAGGTGGTCAAGATAAGAAGTCCATACCATGCTATATTCGGACGGCCGGCTTACGCCAAGTTCATGGCACGGCCGTGTTATGTGTACTTACAGCTCAAGATGCCGGGTCACAATGGGACCATTACAGTTCACGGCAGCCGGAAGGTGGCTCTGGAGTGTGAGGAAGGTGACGCGGCTTATGCAGAGTCTGTTTGTGCCACAGAAGAGTTGAAATTTTATAAAGACAATGTTGACCCAACAGATATGACCTCTCTGAAAAAGCCAACCACGGAGAATGAACCAGCAATGAAGTTTAAATCGGCCGATGAGACTAAACTTGTTGATTTTGTTCCAGGTGACTCGTCTCAGCAGTTCAGCATCAGTGCAAATCTGGACCCGAAATAGGAAGGCGCGCTCATCGAGTTCATCCGTGAGAATAGGGACATCTTTGCATGGAAACCTTCTGACATGCCAGGTGTACCTAGAGAACTCGCTGAGCACACTCTCAATGTGGATCCAAAATTTAAGCCGGTCAGACAGTTCCTTCGACGGTTTAACGAAGAGAGGCGGAAGGCTATTGGTGAAGAAGTGGCCCGGCTTTTGGCGGCCGGGTTCATTGTTGAGGTTTTTCACCCAGAGTGGTTGGCTAACCCGGTGCTCGTACTTAAAAAGAACGGCACCTGGCGGATGTGTGTGGACTACACGGACTTGAACAAGGCGTGTCCGGCTGATCCTTTTGCTCTCCCCCGTATCGATCAAATCATTGACGCCACGGCAGGTTGTGCACGCTTAAGTTTCTTGGATGCTTATTCCGGGTATCATCAGATTAAGATGGCAGTTAAGGACCAGGAGAAGACGGCGTTCATCACTCCCTTTGGAGCCTTCTGCTATGTGTCTATGCCCTTTGGACTCAAGTGTGCACAGGCGACTTACCAGCGTTGTGTGCAGAATTGCCTTCATAAGCAGATCGGGCGCAATGTTCACGCTTACGTGGACGACATTGTGGTTAAATCCATCAAGGAGGAAACCCTGATAGATGACTTAAGGGAAACCTTCGACAATCTCCGGGTCTATAAGATGATGCTTAACCCGGCCAAATGTGTTTTTGGTGTTCCTGCAGGCAAACTATTGGGCTTCTTGGTTTCTGACAGGGGCATTGAGGCTAACCCAGAGAAGATCAAAGCTATCACTTCTCTAGCTCAGCCGGCATGTATAAATGACGTTCAGCGTTTGGCGGGTCGCATCGCTGCGTTAAGCCGGTTTATAAGCCGTTTGGGTGAGAAGGCTATGCCCTTATATCAATTGATGAAGAAAACTGATAACTTTGTCTGGAATGATGCAGCTAATACCGCCTTCGAGGATTTGAAAAAGCAACTGGCAGAGCCCCCCGTCCTTGCTGCTCCGGTTGATAAGGAGCCCTTGCTACTGTATGTAGCGGCAAACGCACGAGCTGTCAGCGTGGCTATTGTGGTGGAGCGCAAGGAGGCAGGTAAGGAACATCCGGTTCAGCGGCCGGTTTATTATGTCAGTGAGGTGCTCATTGAGTCCAAGCAGCGGTATCCGCATTGGCAGAAGCTCGTATATGGGGTATTTATGGCGAGCCGGAAGCTTAAGCATTACTTTCAAGGTCATCCCATCACTGTGGTCAGTTCCGCCCCTCTCGGTGATATTATCCAGAACAGAGAGGCTACAGGGAGAATTGCTAAGTGGGCTATAGAACTTGGACCTCATGACCTCAAATATGTGCCACGCACTGCTGTTAAGTCTCAGGCCTTGATAGATTTCATCAATGATTGGACAGAGTCACAAGTACCCGAGCAAAAGCCGGATAACACTTATTGGACTATTCACTTTGATGGGTCCAGGCAGCTGGAGGGCTCGGGGGCTGGTGTGGTCTTGGCTTCCCCTAAAGGTGACAAGTTCCATTATGTGCTACGGTTGATGTTTCCTTGCACTAATAATGCGGCTGAGTACGAGGCTTTGCTCCACGGTCTTCGGGTGGCTAAGGAGATGAGCTTAAGCCGGCTGAGGTGTTTTGGTGACTCAGACTTGGTGGCTCAACAAGTATCAGGCACCTGGGATTCTAAGGATCCTCTAATGGCGGCTTATCGCCGCAAGGTTGATGCCATTGCCGGGCACTTTCAGGGATATCAAGTGGAGCACATTGACCGCAGGAAGAATGAGGCGGCTGATGCTTTAAGCCGGCTCGGCTCTCAGCGAAAGCCGGTGCCGCCTAACACTTTCCTGGATGTCCTATATAACCCTTCGGTTAAGTTGCCTACAGAGGAGGACTTGGCTATCCCTGACCCGGAGGCACGACTGGTGGCGGCTCTTCATATCACACCAGACTGGACAATGCCATATCTGGCTTATATAACCCGGGGAGAGGTGCCTGAGGATGAAATTCTGGCCAGGCAAATAACCCGGCGGGCTAAGTCAATGATTGTTATCGATGGCGAGTTGCATCATCGCAGTGTTTCAGGGGCATTCCAGCGTTGTATCTCCCCTGAGGAAGGTCAAGAGATCTTGCGCGAGATCCATGAAGGGGATTGTGGCCATCATGCCGGTTCAAAATCTCTTGTGGCCAAGGCTTTCCGTCATGGTTTTTATTGGCTGACGGCTCACGCTGATGCAGAGGACTTGGTCAGTAAATGTGATGGCTGCCAAAGGTTCTCCCGACGGGCTCATGTGCCGGCTCAGGAATTGAGGATGATCCCGATCACTTGGCCCTTTGCGGTCTGGGGGCTTGATATGGTCGGGCCTTTTAAACGGTCCAAGGATAAGAAGACCCACCTCTTGGTGGCAGTGGACAAATTCACGAAGTGGGTGGAAGCTGAGCCAGTTAGCAAGTGCGATGCAGCCACGGCGGTTCAATTTATGAAAAAGGTGATCTTCCGCTTCGGCTTTCCACACAGCATCATAACAGACAACGGCACTAATCTGTCCAAAGGCGCTATGGAGGAGTTTTGTCAAAGAGAGCATATCCGGCTTGATGTCTCTTCAGTGGCACACCCCCAATCCAATGGTCAAGCTGAGAGAGCTAACCAGGAGATTCTGAAGGGCATTAAACCCCGGCTCTTGGTCCCTTTGCAACGGACGCCAGGTTGTTGGGTGGAGGAGTTGCCCTCCGTTTTATGGAGCATCAACACTACTCCTAACAGGTCTACAGGCTTCACGCCTTTCTTCATGGTTTATGGAGCAGAAGCAGTTCTCCCCAGCGACATCCGTCATGATTCACCTCGTGTGGCGGCTTATGTTGAGACGGATAATGAACAGGCGCGCCGAGATGCTCTGGACTTGCTGGACGAACAGCGTGATGTGGCAGCCGCCCGTTCAGCGATTTACCAACAAGACCTGCGCCGTTATCATAGCCGCCGGGTCAAATCCCGGGTCTTCCAGGAGGGCGACCTGGTGCTCCGGCTCATCCAGGATCAAACAGATGCACACAAGTTATCCCCACCTTGGGAAGGGCCTTTTGTGGTCAGTAAGAACTTGCACAACGGGTCATATTACCTCATTGATATCCGGGAGCATAAGGACTCACGTAAATCTGAGGAGGAGACCCGTCGGCCGTGGAACATAGCTCAGCTTCGGCCTTACTACACTTGAGCTTCCGACTCTTGTGATGTACATATTTATCTCAGCCATGTATATATTATGATAAAGCAATAAAGCAGGACCTCTGTCCTTTGCTCTCTTCCAAAAATGTGTGTTGTTACATGCTGACTTACAGAAGATCCGGCTTATGATCATCTTCGAATCTAGCTGTAAGCAGTAAAGTCGCTTGGGGGCTTCCTGTTCACACATGGGTCGTATTCGAACCAAAGAGAACATAGCTGTCGATACCCATTTGATTGGCAAAGTGCCGAGCTCATTGGGAAGTTGCCTCTGGTCATATTTGAATCATAGTGTAACCCCTCTGAGAACCGACGTGGATCGTATTCGAATCAGCGTCGTTAAACAAATTTTCAGAATCACTTGGGGGCTTCCTGTTCAAACATGGGTCGTATTCGAACCAAAGAGAACATAGCTGTCGATACCCTCTTGATTGGCATCGCCAAACCCACTGGGGGCTATATGATCGTATCCGAATCTTAGCTTAACCCCTTTGGACCGAGTTTCTGGTCGTATTCGAACCGGAAGCCCTTAAGTTTTTATATTTTACCACAAACTTGCTTTGATCATGTCAAAGTATGTACTGCCGGGTTTCACTTGCCGGCTTAATTTTGGTTTATCTTGTTAGTTGAGCATCATGGATGTCATCAAGACAAATAAATTCGAGTTAAGGTACCAACCGTGCTACCCGGGCTATTTAACCCGGAAGTATGCTTACAGGCTGTTAAGTGTGTCATCACAGCTATGTTCGAGTATAGTTAAGGACCGATCTTTTTTGGTTCGTATCCCGGGTTATCCATCTCAAACACCTGATTCTCAGGGCGGTAAGCCGCTTTGCGACTTGTAATTTGCCTTTCTATGCAGATATTTAAAGGCACTCTTTAAGGTTGAGAAGGACAAAGGGATAATTCCGACCCGGAGGAGCATCAAAAGAATGACTTCAAAGGATTTCAGCATTCATTACGTGCACGATGGCACGGCAGAGATAAATTGTTGCACCTACTCTATTACAAAAATCTTTCAAAGTTTCAAGGATGGGCGTTGTTTGGTGAGCCGCTAGCCGGTTTATGACGCCTGCTGAGTTGAAGTCCCCGGCTCATCTTCTGCTTCGGCTGATCCCAAGGCTTCGAAGGTCGACGACTTCCAGTTGATGCCGCTGAGAGCTTCGAACTGAGCTTCTTCGTCAATTAACCCGTCCGGGTTAATCTCCGGGGCAAAGGTGTGCTGGCGAGCCGGAGGAATCAGATTGATGGCTTCATAGCGAGGGGTTGGAATCCTCTGATTCTCCGCGTTGTATCCCGGCTGATACTTGGTTAAATCGGTGTCGTTCCCGATGATGGTGGCCACCGGGCGCACAGCTTTCACACAAGCCGCGAAGTCCTTCTGGTCGAACGCTGAGCCGTCTTCTTTCAGGCTGGGATAACCCAGGGCGATGTCTGCCGGGTCTAGCTCCGGCAAGAAGGCTTTGGCCCGGCTCAGTGCGGCGATTGCTCCGGATCTCGCGGATGCTCGTCGTAGCTCCTGGATCCGCTGCGGCAGAACTGCGAGCCGGCGCAGGACTTCGGCCAGATGAGTCGGCACTTCATTCGACAGGGCCACCACAGCTAAAGCCCGCTGTGACCCGGTGTAGAGCTGTTCCACCAGGGTGTACACGGCCTTTAACTTGGTGACCACGCTCTGGTTCAAGTTGGCGCTTCTGGAACCTGTTTAACAACATCAGATGACCCGGTGGTAAGGATGAGTTAAGAGATGTAAACATTCCAATGTGAATGAAAGCCGGTGAGGCGACTTACCGAAGATGGCAGCTACCATTTGGGACACTTGGCGCTTTAGACCGGAGAGCTCAGCGGTCTTCTCAGTAAGGGCCTTCTCCGCCTGTTCTGCCCGGGTCACCAGTGCAGTTTTCTCCTCAGCCCAGGCCTTCCGCTCAGCGTCGAATTCAGTCTTCAACTTTTCCTGAGCGGCGATGCTGGAGACAAACTTGGCATTTGCCTTCCGGGTCTCCATCTCTTGTGCCTTCAGCCGGCTCTTGAGATCCGCCAGGTCTGACTCTAATTTCTTGCCAACAGCCTGCATATATTTCCGGGTTATTAACAGTCATCCTATAAAGTCCCAAGCGCTTTCCAAGCAAAGACACTTGGCACTTGGGGGCTAATGCATATTGAACGTATCTATCTATGTACGGCCGGCTCAGTTCAGTAAGCCAGAATCTAAAGTCTACAACATATTCAAGTATAAGTCCTAGACTTGGGGGCTAGAATGGCAAGGATCACTATGCGGAAAGTAAGAGAACAGCAGAAGGTTACCTCAGATTTGTGTTGGATCTGGTTGACCATGGCGATCTCGGCGTCCCGGCTCTTGTGAACCTGGCTGATATAGCCTGAGACGAGTTCTCCAATACTTAAGTCGGTGTAGCTGGAGAGATCCAGATTCACCCGGTGGGGTTGTAGCAACTCCCCCCTTGCGGAGCATTTGGCCAGCGCGGTCGGCCTTCCCGGCTCAACAAACTCCGTCCGGGTAATTACCACGTCCGGGTCATTAGCTGGTGGGGCTTCAGGCGCCGTATCCATGGGCAATGGTGGCTTCAGGGGTGGAGGCGACTGGCGGCTCTTGAGCCGTCGTCTCCGGCTCAGGCAAGTCGGGCACTCCGGCTGACCTGGTCTTCTTTACTCTTTTGGTGAGCTTTGCCTGGGCACTGAAAAGGCAGAAGTGTTAGGCATACAAAGGGTAAGTACAGACAGATAATGTAAGGAGATTGTTATTACCCGGGGGCAGTCTTGAAGGCCGGCAGACTTGACTGCATGGAGTCACCCGAGGAGGGGGAGGTCTCCTGGTAATTGGAGTCAGAAGAGTTGAGTGGCTGACGGATGACACCCGCC
This sequence comes from Triticum aestivum, assembly GCF_018294505.1. Classification (NCBI taxonomy): domain Eukaryota; kingdom Viridiplantae; phylum Streptophyta; class Magnoliopsida; order Poales; family Poaceae; genus Triticum; species Triticum aestivum. The sequence continues at coordinate 146,101,188 of NC_057805.1, forward strand.
AACGGATGAAAAGGGTACAGGTGAGAAAAAACCTCAGTGCGGCGTTTCCTCGTTGCGTCGGGTAACCCAGTGGAGAGGTCGGTGTCCTTGCGGGCCCGGGTGTGACGCCGGCTCTCGTGAACCTGCTGCTTCAAAAGAAATTGAGGGTCTCGGTGAGCTAATCGATGGGAAAAGCTTACTTTCCGGGTTACCCTTCGGACTTTCAGCTGTGGTAAAGGCTCCGAGCCGGAGGAAAGTGATGTTACCTCTTCGACCACCGGGTTACTGGCGCCGGTGTCATCCTGTCAATAAGCAAGTGTTGATAAGGCGGACAGCATCAGACAACATATACTGCAAGAATTTAAAAGATTTAAGGGTTACCTCTGATTCGGAGCTATCGCTTAATTGCAGCAGCTCCGAAGCAGTGGGTCTGTTTCCCTTTTTGCGAGGGGCGGCTCTCTTGGCGGCTTTCTTCGCCTTCCTGGCCTTCTTGGCCGCCTCGTGGTCATACTTGACCCGCCAGAATTTATCATCAGCCTGAGAAATACAGTAATGAGCTCTTAGTAAGATGACAGGTAAAACAAAATGGAAAGGTTAAAGTCAGCGGCTTACCGCTGGGGCTGGATTGGTCTTGCAGAACGGGGCTAGCCCGATTCTTCCACAGTCTGCCAGGCTCTCGTTTAAAAGAGCCTTGGTCTCTTCTTCAGCAACGTCTTCTGGAAGATCATTGCGACTGTGCCTCTGCGGGTCATCCTTTCGCCCGGTGTACTCACACATTAAGCCGGGGCGGCGGCTCAATGGGATCACCCGCCATGAGATCCAGACCCGGACCAGGTCAATTCCGTTCAGACCATTGCCTAGCAGGGCTTTGATCTTGTTGATCGTTGGAAGCAGAGGCTGGCGTTCTGCGGCAGTCAGTTTGTCGGATAATGGATGAGTTGGCTCCAGGCGCGTTGGGCGAAAGCCGGGCAGCGGGCTCTCATCAGCCGGGGACGTGTCTTGGCAGTAGAACCAAGTCATGTTCCAGTCCTTGGGGTGACTTGGCGGTTCTGCATAAGGGAACAGACAATCCCTGCGCCGTTGGATGGAGATGCCGCCTAACTCTAGACTTGGACCGTTTGCGCACTCGGTTTGGCGGTTCAAATAGAACAGCTCTCTGAAGAGCAGCAGACTCGGCTCTTCTCCAAGATATACTTCACAAAAAACTTGGAAGTTGCAGATGTTGGATATGGAATTGGGTCCTATATCCTGAGGCCGAAGATCAAAGAAGTTGAGCACGTCCCGGAAGAATTTTGAGCCGGGCGGTGCGAAGCCCCGGCTCATATGGTCGGCAAAGATCACTACCTCCCCGTCTCTCGGCTGTGGCCTTTCTTCGGACGGGTCAGGGGCACGGTAGGACATCACTTCCTTCTTAGGCAGATATCCGGATTTAACGAAGTTGGCCAGGGTCTCTTCGGTGACGCTGGATTTCATCCAGTTGCAAGTGATGGGAGCCTTGGGAGGCATGGTGACGGTTGGTGGTCTACGAGGAAGAGAAAAGTGTCCGGGTTAATTATAAGCCGGAGTATATCATTCAAGTTACAATGACGGCTTATGAAGGGGATTAATGGTATGTCTTGATACGGTGGGTTATCTAAGCCGTCGGGGTTTTCAGGATAAGTTGGTCGTCTACGGCTTACTGCGGTTAAGTCGGAAGATACTACAGAGCATGATTCTCTTTAAACCGGAAAGTTCTACGGCGCGTGTTTTCTCTAAGTCGGAAATATAAGCCGCCAAGATTCAAGGACTGCAGTTTTTACTAAGTGTGGTAAACAGATTTCACATATTACAGTAACTTTTTTGGATCAAAGTAGTCGGAACAGAGAGAGTTTTCTAGACCTAAAAAACAGAAGCAGGGGAGGTTCTTGAGATGGAACCCAGTCCTTATGCAGTAAAAAGAGGTGTTCTTGCAGAAGAAATGAACCTCAGATATCTACCGCGGTGGTTCTACACAAGCCTAAGGATCAACGGGGGCAGTGGCTATAGGGGTTACCGAAACTTGCGGTAACAGTGATGAACATGAAGAACACAGATGAACTCTGTCCTAGATCTATGCTAGTAAGGCAGAGGGGACTCACCGGAGCTGGAGAAGAGCGGAGGCCGCCGATGTTATCTGGTCCGAGTCAGGTTGATGCAGCGGCCGGGTTGAGGAAGACCAGTGGTGCGACGGCGGCGGCGGCAGAAGCTCGGGCAGAGGAACGGCAGTGCGAGGAAGAAGAAGGAGAATGTGAAGAAGAGAGTGCCGGGCCGGCCTATTTATAAGGCCGAGTCATAAGCGGGCGCGGGATTTGAGGAGGCCACGGCGTGGTTATCTCCCCCCTCACGGCGCCTCGATTCTCGGAAGGTCAGTAAAAGCAAAGATCCGTTGCGGATCTGGCGGAGTAAAAAACGGGTTTAGTGGAGGATGACGTCACGGCGGATTACCCGGAGTCCAGAGGATGACGTCACTCCGGGTTATGACCTTCACATGAATGATAAGCCGGAGATTTTTTCTGACTGCGGAGCTGAAGATTGACACGAGCCGGCTCAAGTCAATCTGGGGCCTAATGTTGAGGATATAGACCTGGGGGTCACCCGCCAGGAGGGCCGGGTTACTCCAAGGATCATTACCAGAAGCCCGGAGCTAAGTTTCAGGATAATGGGCCAGAGATGGGCTGAGACCCGGATATGGCTTAAGGCCCGTAGTTACAATCATTGTTATAGTAGACTTGTAGTGTAAGGCAAGTATTGTTTTAGAGCCCGAGCCGGACACTCTTATGAGCCGGCTCGGGACTCTAAGGGCTGCTGGGCGTCAGCCTCCCTATATAAAGGGACGACCCGGCAGCGGTTTGGGATAAGTGTTTAGTTCCCTGGCGATCGTAACCCTAATCAATAACACCTCGAACTGGACGTAGGCTTTTACCTTCACCGTAAGGGGCCGAACCAGTATAAACCCTCGTGTTCCTTGTCCCGCATAACCCCTTCAAGCTTCCTAGTTGCGATGGCTCCACGATTAAGTCCTAGCCCAAGGACATCTGCCGTGACAATTCCACGACAACACTCTTGCACTATTATTATTTTCATATCGTTTGGTCGTGCAAGTGAAAGGCAATAATGACGATATTTGATGAACTGGCCATGGCAGAGAGAAACGGTTATTTTTGGAAATATGCCCTAGAGGTAATAATAAAATGGTTATTATTATATTTCCTTGTTCATGATAATTGTCTATTGTTCATGCTATAATTGTGTTATCCGGAAATCGTAATACATGAGTGAACACATAGACCATAACATGTCCCTAGTGAGCCTCTAGTTGACTAGCTCGTTGATCAATAGATGGTTACGGTTTCCTGACCATGGATATTGGATGTCATTGATAACGGGATCACATCATTAGGAGAATGATGTGATGGACAAGACCCAATCATAAGCATAGCACTAGATCGTGTAGTTCGTTTGCTAAAGCTTTTCTAATGTCAAGTATCATTTCCTTAGACCATGAGATCGTGCAACTCCCAGATACCGTAGGAATGCTTTGGGTGTACCAAACGTCACAACGTAACTGGGTGGCTATAAAGGTGCACTACAGGTATCTCCGAAAGTGCCTATTGGGTTGGCACGGATCGAGACTGGGATTTGTCACTCCGTATGACGGAGAGGTATCTCTGGGCCCACTCGGTAATGCATCATCATAATGAGCTCAATGTGACTAAGGAGTTAGCCACGGGATCATGCATTACGGTACGAGTAAAGTGACTTGCCGGTAACGAGATTGAACGAGGTATTGGGATACCGACGATCGAATATCGGGCAAGTAACGTACCGATAGACAAAGGGAATTGTATACGGGATTGATTGAATCCTCGACATCGTGGTTCATCCGATGAGATTATCGTGGAGCATGTGGGAGCCAACATGGGTATCCAGATCCCGCTATTGGTTATTGACCGGAGAGTAGTCTCGGTCATGTCTACGTGTCTCCCGAACCCGTAGGGTCTACACACTTAAGGTTAGGTGACGCTAGAGTTGTAGAGATATTAGTATGCGGTTAACCGAAAGTTTTTCGGAGTGCCGGATGAGATCCCGGACATCACAAGGAGTTCCGGAATGGTCCGGAGGTAAAGATTTATATATAGGAAGTCCAGTTTCGGCCACCGGGAGAGTTTCGGGGGTCACCGGTATTGTACCGGGACCACCGGAAGGGTCCCGGGGGTCCACCGGGTGGGGCCACCTATCCCGGAGGGCCCCATGGGCTGAAGTGGCATGGGAACCAGCCCCTGGTGGGCTGGTGTGCCCCACCCAAGGGCCCAAGGCGCCTAGGGTTGGAAACCCTAGGGGGCCGTTGCCCCCGAGGGGGCATGCGCCCCCCTGGTTGGAAACCCTAAGGGGCCGTTGCCCCCCGAGGGGCCGCCCCCCCTCTAGATGGGATCTCCAAGGGGGGCATGCGCCCCCCTAGCCGCTATATATAGTGGAGGGGAGGGAGGGCAGCCGCATCCTAAGCCCTGGCGCCTCCCTCTCCCTCCCGTGACACCTCTTTCTCCTACAGTAGCGCTTGGCGAAGCCCTGCTGGAATCCCGCTGCTTCCACCACCACGCCGTCGTGCTGCTGGATCTCCATCAACTTCTCCTTCCCCCTTGCTGGATCAAGAAGAAGGAGACGTCTCCGCTCCGTACGTGTGTTGAACGCGGAGGTGCCGTCCTTTCGGCGCTAGGATCATCGGTGATTTGGATCACGACGAGTGCGACCCCATCAACCCCGTTCTCTTGAACGCTTCCGCTCGCGATCTACAAGGGTATGTAGATGCACTCCTCTCTCTCTCGTTGCTAGATGACTCCATAGATTGATCTTGGTGATGCGTAGAAAATTTTAAATTTCTGCAACGATCCCCAAAAGTGGCATCATGAGCTAGGTCTATGCGTAGTTTCTATGCACGAGTAGAACACAAGTTGTTGTGGGTGTCGATTTTGTCAATTTACTTGCCGTTACCAGTCTTATCTTGATTCGGCGGCATCATGGGATGAAGCGGCCCGGACCGACCTTACACGTACGCTTAGGTGAGACAGGTTCCACCGACTGACATGCACTAGTTGCATAAGGTGGCTAGCGGGTGTCTATCTCTCCCACTTTAGTCGGATCGGATTCGATGAAAAGGGTCCTTATGAAGGGTAAATAGAAATTGGCATATCATGTTGTGGTTTTGGCGTAGGTAAGAAACGTTCTTGCTAGAAACCTATAGCAGCCACGTAAAAGTTTGCAACAACAATTAGAGGACGTCTAACTTGTTTTTGCAGCATGTGTCATGTGATGTGATATGGCCAGAAGAATGTGATGAATGATATATGTGATGTATGAGATTGATCATGTTCTTGTAATAGGAATCACGACTTGCATGTCGATGAGTATGACAACCGGCAGGAGCCATAGGAGTTGGCTTAATTTATTTATGACCTGCGTGTCAACTGAAACGTCATGTAATTACTTTACTTTATTGCTAACCGTTAGCCATAGTAGTAGAAGTAATAGTTGGCGAGACAACTTCATGAAGACACGATGATGGAGATCATGATGATGGAGATCATGGTGTCATGCCGGTGACAACGATGAACATGGCGCCCCGAAGATGGAGATCAAAAGGAGCAAAATGATATTGGCCATATCATGTCACTATTTGATTGCATGTGATGTTTATCATGTTTTACATCTTATTTGCTTAGAACGACGGTAGCATAAATAAGATGATCCCTCGCTAAAATTTCAAGAAAGTGTTCCCCCTAACTATGCACCGTTGCGAAGGTTCGTTGTTCCGAAGCACCATGTGATGATCGGGTGTGATAGGTTCTAACGTACGCATACAACGGGTGTAAGCCAGATTTACACACGCAATACACTTAGGTTGACTTGACGAGCCTAGCATGTACAGACATGGCCTCGGAACACAAGAGACCGAAAGGTCGAACATGAGTCGTATAGCAGATACGATCAACATGAAGATGTTCACCGATGATGACTAGTCCGTCTCACGTGATGATCGGACACGGCCTAGTTGACTCGGATCATGTATCACTTAGATGACTAGAGGGATGTCTGTCTGAGTGGGAGTTCATTAATAATTTGATTAGATGAACTTAATTATCATGAACTTAGTCTAAAATCTTTACAATATGTCTTGTAGATCAAATGGCCCACGCTAATGTCAACCTCAACTTCAACGTGTTCCTAGAGAAAACCAAGCTGAAAGACGATGGTAGCAACTATACGGACTGGGTCCGGAACCTGAGGATCATCCTCATAGCTGCCAAGAAAGCATATGTCCTTGAAGCACCGCTAGGTGAAGCACCCATCCCAGCAAACCAAGATGTTATGAACGCCTGGCAAACACGTGTTGATGATTACTCCCTGGTTCAGTGCGGCATGCTTTACAGCTTAGAACCGGGGCTCCAAAAGCGTTTCGAGCAACACGGAGCATATGAGATGTTCCATGAGCTGAAAATGGTTTTCCAAGCTCATGCCCGGGTCGAGAGATATGAAGTCTCCGACAAGTTCTATAGTTGTAAGATGGAGGAGAATAGTTCCGTCAGCGAACACATACTCAAAATGTCTGGGTTGCACAACCACTTGTCTCAGCTGGGAGTTAATCTCCCGGATGACGCGGTCGTTGACAGAATCCTTCAGTCGCTTCCACCTAGCTACAAGAGCTTTGTGATGAACTTCAATATGCAGGGGATGGAAAAGACCATTCCTGAGGTATATTCAATGCTGAAATCAGCGAAGGTGGAGATCAAAAAGGAACATCAAGTGTTGATGGTGAATAAAACCACTAAGTTCAAGAAAGGCAAGTGTAAGAAGGACTTCAAGAAAGACAACAAGGGAGTTGCCGCACCCGGTAAGCAAGCTGCCGGGAAGAAGACAAAGAATGGACCCAAGCCTGAGACTGAGTGCTTTTATTGCAAGAGAAACGGTCACTGGAAGCGGAACTGCCCCAATTACTTAGCGGATAAGAAGGCCGGCAATACCAAAGGTATATGTGATATACATGTTATTGATGTGTACCTAACCAGCGCTCGTAGTAGCTCCTGGGTATTTGATACCTGTGCGGTTGCTCATATTTGTAACTCAAAGCAGGAGCTGCGGAATAAGCGAAGACTGGCGAAGGACAAGGTGACGATGCGCGTCGGGAATGGTTCCAAGGTCGATGTGATCGCCGTCGGCACGCTACCTCTACATTTACCTATGGGATTAGTTTTAAACCTCAATAATTGTTATTTAGTGCCAGCTTTGAGCATGAACATTGTATCTGGATCTCGTTTGCTGCAAGATGGCTACTCATTTAAATCCGAGAATAATGGTTGTTCTATTTATATGAGAGATATGTTTTATGGTCATGCCCCGCTGGTCAATGGTTTATTCTTAATGAATCTCGAACGTGATGTTACACATATTCATAGTGTGAATGCCAAGAAATGTAAGGTTGATAATGATAGTCCCACATACTTGTGGCACTGCCGCCTTGGTCACATTGGTGTCAAACGCATGAAGAAACTCCATGCAGATGGACTTTTGGAGTCTCTTGATTATGAATCATTTGACACATGCGAACCATGCCTCATGGGCAAAATGACCAAGACTCCGTTCTCCGGAACAATGGAGCGAGCAACCAACTTATTGGAAATCATGCATACTGATGTGTGCGGTCCGATGAGCGTTGAGGCTCGTGGTGGTTATCGTTATGTTCTCACCCTCACTGATGACTTAAGTAGATATGGGTATGTCTACTTAATGAAACACAAGTCTGAGACCTTTGAAAAGTTCAAGGAATTTCAGAGTGAGGTTGAGAATCAACGTGACAGGAAAATCAAGTTCTTACGATCAGATCGTGGGGGAGAATATTTGAGTCACGAATTTGGCACGCACTTAAGGAAATGTGGAATTGTTTCACAACTCACGCCGCCTGGAACACCTCAGCGTAATGGTGTGTGCGAACGTCCTAATCGCACTCTGTTGGATATGGTGTGATCTATGATGTCTCTTACCGATCTACCGCATCATTTTGGGGTTATGCTATAGAGACTGCCGCATTCACTTTAAATAGGGCTCCGTCGAAATCCGTTGAGACGACACCGTATGAATTGTGGTTTGGGAAGAAACCTAAGTTGTCGTTTCTGAAAGTTTGGGGATGTGATGCTTATGTCAAGAAACTTCAACCTGAAAAGATCGAACCCAAGTCGGAAAAATGCGTCTTCATAGGATACCCTAAGGAAACCATTGGGTTTACCTTCTACCTCATATCCGAAGGCAAGATCTTCGTTGCCAAGAACGGGTCCTTTCTGGAGAAAGAGTTTCTCTCGAAAGAAGTAAGTGGGAGGAAAGTGGAACTTGATGAGATGACCCCTCTCGAACCAGAAAGTAGCACAGCACAAGAAAATGTTTCTGTGGTGCCTGCACCGACTAGAGAGGAAGTTAATGATGACGATCATGATCAAGTTGCCACTGAACTTCGTAGGTCCACAAGGACATGTTCCGCACCAGAGTGGTACGGCAACCCTGTCCTGGAAATCATGTTGTTGGACAACGGTGAACCTTCGAACTATGAAGAAGCAATGGCGGGCCCAGATTCCAACAAATGGCTTGAAGCCATGCAATCCGAGATAGGATCCATGTAAGAAAACAAAGTATGGACTTTGACAGACTTGCCCGATGATCGGCGAGCGATAGAAAATAAATGGATCTTTAAGAAGAAGACGGACGCGGATGGAAATGTTACCATCTATAAAGCTTGACTTGTCGCTAAGGGTTATCGACAAGTTCAAGGAGTTGACTACGATGAGACCTTCTCACCCGTAGTGAAGCTGAAGTCCGTCCGAATCATGTTAGCAATTGCCACATTCTACGATTATGAAATATGGCAAATGGACGTCAAAACAACATTCCTTAACGGCTTCCTTAAGGAAGAATTGTATATGATGCAGCCGGAAGGTTTTGTCGATCCTAAGAATGCTGGCAAGGTATGCAAGCTCTAGCGCTCAATCTATGGGCTGGTGCAGGCATCTCGGAGTTGGAACATTCGCTTTGATGAGATGATCAAAGCGTTTGGGTTTACACAGACTTATGGAGAAGCCTATGTTTATAAGAAAGTGAGTGGGAGCTCTGTAGCATTTCTCATATTATATGTGGATCACATACTATTGATGGGAAATGATATAGAATTCTTGGAAAGCATAAAGGCCTACTTGAATAAGTGTTTTTCAATGAAGGACCTTGGAGAAGCTGCTTACATATTAGGCATCAAGATCTATAGGGATAGATCGAGACACCTCATAGGTCTTTCACAAAGCACATACCTTGATAAGATATTGAAGAAGTTCAATATGGATCAGTCCAAGAAGGGGTTCTTGCCTGTATTGCAAGGTGTGAGATTGAGCACAGCTCAATGCCCGACCACGACAGAAGATAGAGAAAAGATGAGTGTCATCCCCTATGCCTCGGCCATAGGGTCTATTATGTATGCCATGCTCCGTACTAGACCTGATGTAAACCTTGCCGTAAGTTTGGTAGGAAGGTACCAAAGTAACCCCGGCATGGAACACTGGACAGCGGTCAAGAACATCCTGAAGTACCTGAAAAGGACTAAGGATATGTTTCTCATTTATGGAGGTGACGAAGAGCTCGTCGTAAAGGGTTACGTTGACGCTAGCTTCGACACAGATCTGGATGACTCTAAGTCACAAACCGGATATGTGTATATTTCGAATGGTCGGGCAGTCAGCTGCTGCAGTTGCAAGAAAAGCGTCGTGGCGGGATCTACATGTGAAGCGGAGTACATGGCAGCCTCGGAGGCAGCACATGAAGCAATCTGGATGAAGGAGTTCATTGCCGACCTAGGAGTTATTCCCAATGCATCGGGGCCGATGACTCTCTTCTGTGACAACACTGGAGCTATTGCCCTTGCCAAGGAGCCCAGGTTTCACAAGAAGACCAGGCACATCAAGCGTCGCTTCAACCCCATTTGTGAAAATGTTGAATATGGAGACATAGATATTTGTAAAGTGCATACGGATTTGAATGTCGCAGATCCGTTGACTAAACCTCTTCCACAGGCAAAACATGATCAACACTAGAACTCTATGGGTGTACGATTCATCACAATGTAACTAGATTATTGACTCTAGTGCAAGTGGGAGACTGTTGCAAATATGCCCTAGAGGCAATAATAAAATGGTTATTATTATATTTCCTTGTTCATGATAATTGTTTATTGTTCATGCTATAATTGTGTTATCCGAAAATCGTAATACATGTGTGAACACATAGACCATAACATGTCCCTAGTGAGCCTCTAGTTGACTAGCTCGTTGATCAACAGATGGTTACGGTTTCTTGACCATGGACATTGGATGTCATTGACAACGGGATCACATCATTAGGAGAATGATGTGATGGACAAGACCCAATCCTAAGCATAGCACTAGATTGTGTAGTTCGTTTGCTAAAGCTTTTCTAATGTCAAGTATCATTTCCTTAGACCATGATATCGTGCAACTCCCGGATACCGTAGGAATGCTTTGGGTGTACCAAATGTCACAACGTAACTGGGTGGCTATAAAGGTGCACTACAGGTATCTCCGAAAGTGCCTGTTGGGTTGGCACGGATCGAGACTGGGATTTGTCACTCCGTATGACGGAGAGGTATCTCTGGGCCCACTCGGTAATGCATCATCATAATGAGCTCAATGTGACTAAGTAGTTAGTCACGGGATCATGCATTACGGAATGAGTAAAGTGACTTGCCGGTAACGAGTTTGAACGAGGTATTGCGATACCGACGATCGAATCTCGGGCAAGTAACGTACCGATAGACAAAGGGAATTGTATACGGGATTGATTGAATCCTCGACATCATGGTTCATCCAATGAGATTATCGTGGAGCATGTGGGAGCCAACATGGGTATCCAGATCCCGCTATTAGTTATTGACCGGAGAGTAGTCTCGGTCACATCTACGTGTCTCCCGAACCCGTAGGGTCTACACACTTAAGGTTCGGTGACGCTAGAGTTGTAGAGATATTAGTATGCGGTTAACCGAAAGTTGTTCGGAGTCCCAGATGAGATCCCGGACATCACGAGGAGTTCTGGAATGGTCCGGAGGTAAAGATTTATATATACGAAGTCCAGTTTCGGCCACCGGGAGAGTTTTGGGGGTCACCGGTATTGTACCGGGACCACCGAAAGGGTCCTGGGGGTCCACCGGGTGGGGCCACCTATCCCGGAGGGCCCCATGGGCTGAAGTTGCGTGGGATCCAGCCCCTGGTGGGCTGGTGCGCCCCACCCAAGGGCCCAAGGCGCCTAGGGTTGGAAACCCTAGGGGGCCGTTGCCCCACGAGGGGCCGCCGCCCCCCCTCTAGATGGGATCTCCAAGGGGGGCATGCGCCCCCTAGCCCCTATATATAGTGGAGGGGAGGGAGGGCAGCCACACCCTAAGCCCTGGCGCCTCCCTCTACCTCCCGTGACACCTCTTCCTCCTCCAGTAGCGCTTGGCGAAGCCCTGCTGGAATCCCGCTGCTTCCACCACCACGCCGTCGTGCTGCTAGATCTCCATCAACTTCTCGTTCCCCCTTGCTGGATCAAGAAGGAGGAGACGTCTCTGCTCCGTACGTGTGTTGAACGCGGAGGTGCCGTCCGTTCGTGTAACACCCCGGATGTAAATTTCCATATTTGTAACTCCAACTCTTGCCATTTTTGGCTATGTGTTATGATATTCCCTTCGTGGTCGGGTTTTGTCTTTCGTTTTGCATTTTTGTTCATATCATGCATCTCATATCATGTCATCATGAGCATTGCATTTGCATACGTGTTCGTCTCATGCATCCGAGCATTTTCCCCGTTGTCCGTTTTGCAATCCTGCACTCCCACCTCCTCCGGCGCACTCCTCTTGTTTCTTTTCGTGAGCGGGTGTTGAACGCTCTCGGAAAGGACCGAGGCTTGTCAAGTGGCCTTGGTATACCACCGGTCAAGTTTCGTTCCATTTGGAGGTCGTTTGGTACTCCAACGGTTAACCAGGTAACCGCAGATGCCTTCTGTGTGTTGCAGCAAAAACCCCTCTCTAAACAGCCCAAAACCCAGCAAACTCACTTTCATGCTCTAGGTCGTTCGATCACGATCGTGTGGGCGAAAACCGCACCTCATTTGGACTCTCCTAGCTCCCTCTACCTATATACACACCTCCCCTCCTGAATTTTTCGTAGATCAAACCCTAACCTCGTCCCCTCCGCGCCGACGGACATGTCCGGCCGCCGCCCCGACCAGTAGCGCGCCGCCACGTCAGCGCCGTACTCCGCGCCGCCGCGCGAGCCTGCGAGGCCCGCGTCGGGCCCCCGCGGCCCACATCGCCTCCCCGCCGCCCGTCTCCTCCAGCGCCGCCGCGCCCCACCTCGCCGCCCTACGTCGCCGACGCCGCCGCCCGCTCCCGCGGCCCCCGTGCCGCGCCGCCCGGCGTCGCCTGTCCCCGCCGCCTCCGACCGCCGCCCGGCCTCCCCGAGCCCTCCTCTCCTTCGGCCGCCGCGCCCTTACCTTCTCCGACGAGCTCGAGGTCAAGCCGAGCTCGATCCCGATCCAGTCAACGCCGAGGTTGACTTCTTCCCCCTCTCGATTTTCTCCAAGTCTGAAATATTTACATTGCATGACTCTGTTCATTACATCATAACTCTCTGCATATAGCTCCGTTTCATGCGTGTAATATATGGAAATGTTCATTACGAGATGATCTTCATTTTGTTCCATTGCACCATGTTCATTTGAGTCCAGCTTGATGCCCAAATCTCTGGTGCCAGAGTGCTAGTTGCTGTTAACTGCTGTTACTTATCAGAACTTCAGGATTTGTTATTTTTGTTGCATTTAATATGTGCATCTTATGGGCATGAGCTCTACATGTGTTTTGATGTATGCCATGCCATCTTTACAGAGGTGTATGCCATGTATTTTTTTGATCTCTGTGGTGACTAGCACAAGCATTCAAACTAGGCTCCGTAATGTTTCTGATTTCAGGGACACGGTGATTTCTCTCAAGTCTGTGACTGCTGTTATTTTGTTGCTATGTATCCATGTGGCTACAGAGAGATCCTTGCTCCTCTTGGAGATGTTCAGTAAGGATGTTTTGTAGATATGGTTGTAGTTGATCCATTCATGCCCTTGTTTGCATTTATGGATTTCTATAGCATGACTCAATCTTGCTCTACTTTTGCTATAAAATATTTCTGGCAGATTGTTTACGTGTTTTTCAATTTTGCCAAGCTTGTTGTAGTTGTTTCGTACATGCTATGTACTTGATCTTGCCAGGGATAGCTTCATAAACATGCCATCTTGCTGTAGGTATGTTTGTTTTGTCATGCATTGCTTTGTTATGAGTGCATCAAGCTCACCAAGATGCCTTCATATTATTGTTTCTGCCATGCTCTGTTTTTTGCTGTCTGGAACCTGATAACGGAACTTGCTATGTTTACATGGTTTCCATCGTATCTTCTGGTCCTTTTTGTCCTATGGTTAGTAAGGGACTTTTGTCATATGAATTTAGTATAATACTGCCATGCCTTTTTTTTGCCATGTTAATTTCCTGTAGCATGTTGATTTCGTGCTCTGAACATTGCTACCTGATGTTGTTTCAGTCATGTCCAGTAATTTCACTAAGTCTGTAAACCTGATATCTTTTGCACTTTTGCCACGCTTGTTTGAACCTGTTATGTTGTGAACTAGCCGTAGCTCAGTGTTCATCTTTTGTCAACCATCTCCTGTAGATTACTGTCATATGCTTTGTTGCTACGTTGGAGTGCTGTAGCATTGTTACTTGTTGCATTCTAAGTGCTATCATGCTGTTAATCACAGATTCGTGTCATTCTTGTTTTGCTTGCCATTTGCAAAACGTGCATCCGTTTCCGGTGATCTTTATATCGATTTCGACCGAAATCATCTCATCTTTCCATTGGCATGCTTGGTTTGCCAAGTTACTGCCTTGTTCATCATTTTTCCTTCCGGAGCACGCATATGCATCGCATATCATATCTTGCATATCATTCATGTTTTGCATCATGTTGCTTGTGCATTTCCCGTGATTGATTGTGGTTCCATTGCTTGTGTTCTTGTCTTGGGTAAAGCCGGGAGACGAGTTCGTGAACGAGGAACCTGTTGAGTACGGTTACGAGGATCAAGCTTTCGACAACTCTGAGAACCTTGCAGGCAAGATGACCATACCCCCGGATCAGTGCTCCTTCGAGTGCTGGCCCAAACTGGGCGATGTCCGGCGCCCCCTGGGCAACCAGGGTCTATGCCAACCCGACGTCTTGCCCATCCGGTGTGCCCTGAGAACGAGATATGTGCAGCTCCTATCGGGATTTGTCGGCACATCGGGCGGCTTTGCTGGTCTTGTTTTACCATTGTCGAAATGTCTTGTAAACCGGGATTCTGAGACTGATCGGGTCTTTCCGGGAGAAGGTTTATCCTTCGTTGACCGTGAGAGCTTATAATGGGCTAAGTTGGGACACCCATGCAGGGTTTTATCTTTCGAAAGCCGTGCCCGCGGTTATGAGGCAGATGGGAATTTGATAATGTCCGGTTGTATAGAACTTGTCACTTGACTTAATTAAAACACATCAACCACGTGTGTAGCCGTGATGTTCTCTTCTCGGCGGAGTCTGGGAAGTGAACACGGTTTGAGTTATGTTTGACGTAAGTAGGAGTTCAGGATCACTACTTGGTCATTACTAGTTGACGACCATCCCGCTGCTTCTCTTCTCGCTCTCATTTGCGTATGTTAGCCACTATATATGCTTAGTGCCTGCTGCAGCTCCACCTCATTACACCATCCTTTCTTATAAGCTTATATAGTCTTGATCTCGCGGGTGTGAGACTGCTTAGTCCTCGTGACTCACAGATTCTACCAAAAGAGTTGCAGGCGCCGACGATGCCAGTGCAGATGACGCAACCGAGCTCAAGTGGGAGTTCGATGAGGAACGTGGTTGTTACTATGTTTCTTTTCCTGATGATCAGTAGTGGAGCCTAGTTGGGACGATCGGGGATCTAGCATTTGGGGTTATCTTATTTTCATATGGATTTTGACCGTAGTCGGTCTATGTGTGTATTTTGGATGATGTATGAATTATATTTATGTATTGTGTGAAGTGGCGATTCTAAGCCAACTCTCGTTATCCCATTCTTGTTCATTACATGGGATTGTGTGAAGATGACCCTTCTTGCGACTAAACCACAATGCGGTTATGCCTCTAAGTCGTGCCTCGACACGTGGGAGATATAGCCGCATCGTGGGCGTTACAGTTCGGCGCTAGGATCATCGGTGATTTGGATCACGACGAGTACGACTCCAACAACCCCGTTCTCTTGAACGCTCCCGCTCGCGCTCTACAAGGGTATGTAGATGCACTCCTCTCTCTCTCTCTCTCGTTGCTAGATGACTCCATAGATTGATCTTGGTGATGCGTAGAAAAATTTAAATTTCTGCAATGATCCCCAACAGTTATGAACTCGACTTGTTCTATTTTTGTAAATGTGTTTAACCTAGTATCCATGATTCAGCCCATTATGATTAAACATGCTTGCAATGACAATTAGAGATTATAGTTTCTCATGCCATGCACAAGTAGCTAGTAGTGGATAACGATTTGTCTTGGATGTCAACATTACATTAAAATAATTGTGATGTAGTATGATGATATGGTATCCTCCTCTGAATGTTCGAGTGGCTTGACTTGGCACATGTTCATGCATGTGATTGAATCAAAACCAACATAGCCTCTATGATATTTATGTTCATGGTGTTCATATCCTACTCATGCTAGTATCCAATATTACTTATGCATAATGCATGTTCATGACCGTTGTTACTCTCTAGCTGGCTGCTTCTTAGCCTATTTGCTAGCCTTCGCCTGTACTAAGTGGGAATTCTGCTTGTACATCCAAAACCAGAAACCCAAGTTATTCCAGATGAGTCCACCATACCTACCTATATGCGGTATTACCATGCCGTCCTAAGTAAATTTGCATGTGCCACCTCTAAAAACTTCAAATAAATATCCTTTTTGTGTGCCTGGATTTTTCATAGAGTGTCAGGAGGTAGTCAGTATCTTCCATGCTAAGCGGGTTATTCTCAGGTTGAGTGTTTATTCACTCGCCATTGCGCGAGAAGGGGGCAGTAATAGGGATGCCCAGTCCCAAATTGCAAAAAGAATTGAGCTTACAAATAATAATAAAAACTCCTATAGAGTAATAGCCTTTACTTTACCGCTTGGGAACCGCCGCTAATGTGTTTATCATGGAAGATGTTGATAACTGATGGTCGCGAAGTAAACAAGAAGGGTGCATTTCTCAAAATATCATTTACCTCTATTTTAAAAACTTGAGCTCTGGCACCGCTTTAAATCGCCGCTTCCCTTTACGAAGGGACTATCTATTTACTTTTATGTTGTGTCATCACCTTCTAAAATAAGCGCCAGAACCTGGGAGCACTACTGTCATGCTTATGCATTGTGTGTAGCTAATGTTGGGTGCATCATAACTGGATCTTTTCTACCATGAATTACAATGTTTAGTCGCTGCTTGAACTTTGGAGGTGCTCTGCATTTATGTTTTGCTGTCACAGAAAGGGCTAGCGAGATACCACTATTGTCATATTATATCATGGTTACTTTGATAACGTGTTGCTGTTGGAGATATCTTATTATTGCTCACTAGCTGATTATGTCATTAATATGAGTTAATATAATTTTTAAGAGTTATTGTCGACATGGTTAGTTATAATATTGGCTGAAAACCTGGGTGCTGTTTAAGCTTTTTCACTTTCAGTTTATCAACTGAATTGCTTGAGGACAAGCAAAGGTTTAAGCTTGGGGGAGTTGATACGTCCTCATCGTATCTACTTTCCTAACGCTTTTCCTCTTGTTTTGGACCCTAATTTGCATGATTTGAATGAAACTAACCTGGACTGACGCTGTTTTCAGCAGAACTACCATGGTGTTGTTTTTGTGTAGAAATAAAAGTTCTCAGATTGGAACGAAACTTTGCGGGGATTTTCTATACAATAAAAGATAATTTTTGGAGCCAAGAAC
Organism: Triticum aestivum; assembly: GCF_018294505.1. NCBI lineage: Eukaryota > Viridiplantae > Streptophyta > Magnoliopsida > Poales > Poaceae > Triticum > Triticum aestivum. Next base: position 146,118,293 of record NC_057805.1, read on the forward strand.
CACCAGAGCGGGGCACATGGGTGGCGACAACCCACCAGGGCAAGCCACCCCCTCCAGGCGCGCCCAGGTGGGTTGTCCCCACCTGTGGCTGAGGGAGTCCTGGATTAGGGGGTCCTCGGACAGCCGGACTATATCCTTTGGCCGGACTGTTGGACTATGAAGATACAAGATTGAAGACTTCGTACCGTGTCCGGATGGGACTCTCCTTTGCGTGGAAGGCAAGCTTGGCAATTCGGATATGTAGATCTCCCCCCTTGTAGCCGACTCTGTGTAACCCTAGCCCCCTCCGATGTCTATATAAACTGGAGGGTTTAGTTCGTAGGACAATAGCAATCATAATCATAGGCTAGCTTCTAGGGTTTTGCCTCTACGATCTCGTGGTAGATCAACTCTTGTAATACTCATATCATCAAGATCAATCAAGCAGGAAGTAGGGTATGACCTCCATTGAGAGGGCCCGAACCTGGGTAAACATTGTGTCCCCCGCCTCCTGTTACCATCCGCCTTAGACGCACAGTTCAGGACCCCCTACCCGAGATCCGCCGGTTTTGACACCGACATTGGTGCTTTCATTGAGAGTTCCACTGTGCCGTCACCGCAAGGTTTTTCCACCCGGACAGATATTTGTATTCGGCGGCTTCGCACTGCGGGCCAACTCGCTTGGCCATCTGGAGCAGATCGAAAGCTACGCCCCTGGCCGTCAGGTCAGGTTTGGAAGCTTAAACTATACAGCCGACATCCGCGGAGACTTGATCTTTGACGGATTCGAGCCCATGTCAGGTGCGCCGCACAGTCACGACGAGCATGATTTAGCTCTGCCGTCGGACGGTGTTCAGGAGATCACACCTGTGGATACTCCGGCCCTCAATCCGGGGCCGATTGCGCCGTCCGAAGACGGGTGGATGGACACCGCCTCGGAGGCCGCACACTCATTGCCGATAGAGCCGAATACTGACTTCACCTCCTATGAGACCTGTGACGCCGGACTCTTGGATTCGTCCCCGGCCACGGGCTCCGAACCGCCTGCGTCTGTGCCTATCGAATCTGATTGGGCACCGATCATGGAGTTTTCCTCCGCGGATATCTTTCAGCACTCGCCCCTAGGCGATGTGCTAAATTCATTAAGGTCTCTCTCCTTGTCAGGAGGCCCTTGGCTGAACTGTGTCTGGCTTGAGTGGGAAGAGGACGATGAAGAAATTTGTTCCCCACCTACCACCCACCTAATAGCCATTGTCGACGATTTAACCGACATGCTTGATTTCGACTCCGAAGACATCGACGGTATGGACGATGATGCAAGAGAGGAACAGGAACCACCACCCACAGGGCGCTGGACAGCCACTTCATCACACGATATATACATGGTGGATACACCCAAAGAAAACAACGATGAGGAACGGAAGGATGCAGCGAAGGATAAACCCCTCGAGAAGCAACCAAAGCGACAACGTAGGCGCCGCTCCAAATCCCGCCTCGGCAAAAACAGCGATAACAGCGCAAGAAAGAATAATACCCCGGTTGACTCCAGAGGAAACGATGACCACATGGACCCAGCGACAGAGCAGGATGAGCCAGCGGACGGCGAACATAGTACGGAGCCGCTGTCCGATCACGGCGACGCCGAGGATAAAGCTAATCAACCTGTCTCCGGAGAGGAGAACAGTCCGGACGACGATCCACACGTCATCCCGGAAAGGCACTTGGAGCAAGAGAACCTCCATAGAAGGCTTATTGCCACCGCGAGGAGTCTAAAGAAGAAGAAGCAAAGGCTCAAGGCCGCGCAAAACACACTCAACAGTAGATGGAACAAAGTGCTCGACACTGAAGAAAAGTATGGTGGCAGTCGCCACACAAAGAGCTATCCAAAGCGCAAGCTGCTGCCTGAATTCGTTGACGAGGCTTTAGAGCCTATACAGCCAAAAAACAAAACAACCGATCAGTCGGATCGACCACCCCATGGCCGCGATAGGGCGGCTAACGATGTCGCACATAAGAAGGCACACAATTGACATGAAGACTTGCACCAAAAAACCGGTATGACCAGGTCAATCTACGGATCTAGGAAGCGCGCTCCGGCACAGAAGCAAAACCGAGCACTACAACTGCCAGAATGCCATGACACATCCAAATACAGGGGTGCCGCGCACCCCCTATGTTTCACTGATGAGGTGCTGGATCACGAATTTCCAGAGGGATTCAAACCCGTGAACATAGAGGCATACGACGGAACGATAGACCCTGGGGTCTGGATTGAGGACTTTATCCTTCATATCCATCTGGCTCGCGGAGATGATCTCCACGCCATCAAATACTTGTCCTCAAGTTGAAAGGACCAGCCAGGCACTGGCTGAAGAGCCTCCCCGAAAACTTAACTGGAAGTTGGGAAGAGCTTGAGGATGCTTTTAGGGCTAATTTTCAAGGGACGTATGTGCAACCTCCGGATGCAGACGATTTAAGTCATATAATTCAACAGCCCGGAGAGTTAGCCCAAAAGCTTTGGAACAGATTCCTCACTAAGAAGAATCAAATTGTCGATTGCCCAGACGCCGAAGCCTTAGCGGCTTTCAAACACAGTGTCCGGGACGAATGGCTTGCCAGACACCTCGGCCAGGAAAAACCAAGGACAATGGCAGCCCTAACAAGTCTTATGACCCGCTTTTGCGCGGGCGAAGATAGTTGGCTGGCACGTAGTGGCACCAGCGACCTAGGCACATCCGAAGTCAGGGATGGCAATGGAAAACCACGACGCAATAAAAGCAAGCGTCGAAACAATGAGACAACACGGCGGTAAACTCCGGATTCAGGGGCTCTCGACCCGGTTAACGGAAGAAGACATTCAAAGGCAGCAGAGATGGACCATGGAGCCTAAACAAGATTCTAGATAGATTATGTCAGATTCATGGCACCTCCGACAAACCTGCAAATCACACCAACAGAGAATGCTGGGTTTTCAAGCAGGCTGGTAAGCTAAACGCCGAACACAAGGGGAGGGAGACACCAAGTGAAGACGAGGATGAGCCTCGCCAGCAAAACACTGGGGGACAGAAAAAATTCCCACCAGAGGTCAAAACAGTGAACATGATTCACGTAACGAAGTGGAGGAGCAAACACGCACTCCGAGACGAATGCGCCGTGAAGCCCGTCACCCCCAAGTTCAACCCTTGGTCGGCCTGCCCGATCACTTTCGATCGCAGGGATCACTCGACTAGTATCCGGCACGGAGGATCGGCTGCCTTGGTGCTAGACCCAATAATTGACGGATACCATCTCACCCGAGTCCTTATGGACGGCGGAAGTAGTATTAATCTGATATATCATGACACAGTCCGCAAAATGGGGATAGACTCGACAAGAATCTGCCAAAACAATACTACCTTTCAAGGAGTAATACCAGGCATAGAGGCCCGCTGCACGGGCTCTCTAGTACTAGAGGTTGTATTCGGTTCTCCCGACAACTTCCGAAGTGAAAAGTTAACTTTCAACATCGCTCCATTCCGAAGCGGCTATCAAGCACTACTCGGAAGAATGGCATTCGCTCGTTTTAACGCAGTGCCACACTACGCTCATCTTAAGCTTAAGATGCCCGGTCCACGTGGCATCATCATAGTTAGCGGAAACACAGAGCGTTCCTTACGTGCGGAAGAATGTGTGGCGGCTTTAGCAACTGAACACTGAACGGCCTCTCCAACCAGAATAAATGATCGGTCGTCAAGACCGCGGACACGGCTAGACAAGTTCGGCACACCACTAGCTGTAACAGCTCAGATAAACCTGAGATTGGGTCGATGGATATACCCCCATAGGTGGTGCTAGGGGCTTCCCGCATGTAAAAAGAAATACAGTTCGGCTTGACCTTGTTTAGGTTGAATCTTAATGGTTTATTAAGAATAACCAAATTTTTCGCACGAAGACTTTCACCTAAGTTTTTCTCTTTTACAGATGATAATCGTGCTACACCCTTCCAGGATACGGCACAACGGAGAAACAGGCGCCGACGTGCAACAGGGCCCCGCTCAAAGGTTTCTTTTTAGATTAAGACCGTGTGTAAACCTTTTTCACTGTCTCTTGTTGCTTCACACCCTCCGAATACTCAAAGTAACCAAGAGGGATGCTGGCATTATTGGCATTTCGTCACGTCAGACTAATGCACGTACCTAGAAATTCAGGGCTTATTATCGAGGGTGTTACGCAGCCCAGTATGCGTTGTAAAGACCGAATACCTTAGGGAGTGTTCGGCGTCGCGAGTTTGGCCTTATATGCATCAGCTACGAATCATGTCTTTGGTCAATAGTTGGGTTTGCCCGGCTCCCGTGTTTTGCTACCTTACGTTCCGCTCTATCGGCTAAGGTGGCACCGGGACAACTACTGCGATTGTGCCCTGGTTCATCTGGACGAGCACCTCAGTAGAGAAAGCCGAAAATTGACTGTCATGATAAAGCGAGAGACTGGTCAACCACTCGATGATTCAGCGGAATCTTCGCGATTCCTCCGCATTAACGAAGGGCCGGTTTCCCGGTCATGTATGTACGCGCCCCGTATTCGGATGAGCGCGGACGTACCAGGGGCTATATAGTAGCCCCACCGTCAAACTCCTATGGCTAAGTGAAAGTGTTAAAGCTATATAGTCTGATTGCCTTGTTCGCCGCGCTATCACCTGCTTAATGGACCAAGACGTTAGATCAAGTGTGAATACACGCTTTTCTGAACACCCCCGCATTATATGCGTGGGGGCTGAAGCCGACGACTGCAAACTTTCAGGTTATATACATACACAAACGGCCGCACAGGAGGCATCATAATACTTTCAGGCAAAAGTATAAACACAACCTTTATAATCCAAAAAGCATTGTTCTTACAATTGGGATACATGTCACTCAAACATGATACTCTTCGAGCACTGAGCCTCTATTAAACGAGCGCCTTCTAGGACTTCTTCAAAATAGTGCTCGCCCGAGACCTAGCCTACGGCCGGACCCCGGGTTGCAATAGAGGTGGCCTCCATCTCTGCCCAGTATGTCTTAACACGGGCGAGAGCCATCCGCGCACCCTCTATGCACGCCGACCTCTTTACAGCGTCGATATGCGGCACATCACATAGGAATCGTTGCACTAAACCAAAATAACTATTCGGCCTTGGCCCTTCCGGCCAAAGATGATCCACAACAGACCTCATGGCAAGCCCGGACAACCTATGGAGCTTAGCCCACTCGGCCATTTGCTCATTTAACAGCAGCGGACGCGTTGGAGCACTGAACTACGACCAGAACAACTTTTCCACCTCGTGATATTTTTGATCTTTGAAAAACTCAGTCGCATCAGCAGCACTCGCTGCCAAGTCCAAGTACACGTCTGCAGCACTCCATAACTGATCCAGAAGGGCATACTTCGGGTCTCCGAACTTCGTCCGCAACAAAAAGGGCTTCCCAACCGCGATCTCTCCGGCTTGACGAAGCTCCTCCTTTGCCGCCCTGATCTTAGAGCGGGTGTCCTTGGCTGCTACCATGGCTTTCTTCAGGTCTGCCGCTTTCGCTTGGCTTTCCTTTTCAAGAAGCCCATAACGGTCGGCGACATCCTTCAACTCAACAGCCATCTTGGCTCTGGCGATGCGCGGCCTGTTCGGCTCTTAACTCTTCGACCGCCTTTAGGGCGGCCGCATCACTTCTCCTGGCTTGTTCCTTGGCTCGGGCAAGTTCTGCCCGAAGGGTCTCCACGGCGGCAGCTCCATCTGCAGTCACAGCATATTATAGATACTAGCATCATGCTCCTCTTAATATATGTTGACCACTGGAGAATACATACCTGTGCCTCGTCAAACTGCTTGTTTACAAGCACGATGTCGGCATCTGCCGCATCAAGTTGCCGCCTCAGTTCGGCAAATTCACCAGTCCGGCCAGCCACCGGACCCTCAGCCACCTGCACATGAAAGCAGCATGGTCATTACCTGGGACTATGATCCTCTGTTTGCCGCCTTTGGACAACAACCAGAGTCTTAGGGGCTACTATCTGCATAGGGCACACCTAGCGTGTGCGTACCGTCAAAATATATATATATATATTACTTTGCGTACCTCAAAGCCTTTTAGCAGGCTCATAAAAGCTTCATGCAACCCATTTTTGGCGGATGAAATCCTCACAACCACCGCACTCATCAAAGTACGATGCGCCTCTGAGATAGCCGCTTGCTCCAGAAGACCCATCAGTGCGTCCGGTCTAGCACCGGACAGTCCCGGACACTTTCTGTTGCTCTCCCTAGGAGCCGAATACTCTGGACTTCGGGTGGCCGAAAGGTTACCTTCTGGCCTTGGCGGATCAGGAGAAATCCTCCGTGATGAGACCTCAGGGTCATCCGCCTCATGAGGTGGGGAGACAGGGGGAGGCGTTTCGCTCTCCATCATCTCCGGAAGAAGATCCCCCGAAGACGAACTCTGTTGAGAAGGGCTACGATCTGAACTGCAAGACAGACATCTCGGTTATTGTTCCTCGGAGATGAAGCAGGATATATTTACCAAAAGTACTCTTGTTCACTTACAACTTGGTGGAGGGCTGATCCCCTTGCGGGCACTGTGTGGTAAGGATGCCCTCCGGGGCAGGACCCCTTGACGTAGGTTTCTTCCCTCGTTTGGAAACCCTCGTTTCCAAATCTTCAGAGGCGGTCCTCTTCCTTCCTTGGGGAGAGGGAATTTTAGATTCTTCTCCCCGGTTATCCTCCTTCGCGGAGACACTAATTCCCCCGGTTCGGATGAGTAATGCGTGAGGCCCGCTTTCGGATTCTTTATTCCTCCCTTTATCTTCCTCTTATGGCACCTGATAAGGTGCATGCTCAAGCATCCTGGCTAGTAGAGGATCTAGTGAGCCTTCGGGAAGGGGGGCCGAACACCTAATGAGCTTCGCCTTTTTTATCCAGTCCTGGTCAAAGAGCGACCTTTCAGAATGATGTTGTGATAAATAAAAAGACAGCGTGTTCGGCCGTAGAATTACTTACATGGTTATCTGGACGATTGCAGTTTAGACCCGCATCCTCGGTGGTGTCCGGACACTTTATTCGTGATCCGAAGAACAATCCATACATCCCTTCGAGCATCACGCCGAAGAATTGTTGAATAGTTCGCGGTCCTTCCGGGTTGAACTCCCACATACGGAGTGGTCGATGTTGGCATGGCAGGACCCGACGAACTAGCATGACTTGCATTACCTTGATGAGGCTGACATCTCTCTTGAGGAGATCTCGGATGCGACTCTGCAATGTCGGCACGTCATTAACCGGCCCCCAGTCCAGCCCCTTGTTGACCCATGACGCCAGTTGTGGCGGGGGCCCCGAACGGAAGGCGGGGGCAGCTGTCCACTTAGTACTTCGGGGAGCTGTGATGTAAAACCACTCCCGCTGCCATAAGTTAGACATCCCCGGGAAGGAACCCTTTGGCCATGGAGCATCGGCGCCTTTGCTTATTATGGCACCTCTGCATTCTGCGTGTCGCCCATCGATCATCTTCGGCATCACATTGAAGGTCTTGAGCCATAAGCCGAAGTGTGGGGTGATGCAGAGGAAGGCCTCACACACGACGATGAACGACGAGATGTGAAGGATGGAATCCGGATCCAGATCATGGAAATCGAGCCCGTAATAGAACATAAGCCCTCTAACAAAGGGATGAAGACTAAAGCCTAGCCCTCGGAGGAAGTGGGAAACAAATACGACACTCTCGTTGGGTTCGGGAGTGGGGATGACCTGCCGTTGAGCAGGCAGCCTATGCGGGATCTCGGCGGTCAGATACCTAGCTTCTTGATATCCTCCTCTGTGATAGAGGATGCCATCCACCGGCCCTGAAGGTTGGATCCGGACATGGTTGAAGGTCCGAAGCGCTTAGCCTGCGCCTTAGGTGTTGGAATTCGAGGTGGTGGAAGGGAAGGATCGAGCGTGAGAAGAAAAGGACAGGCCTTGGCCCCTTTATAAAGAGGGTGAATATCAAGCGTCCTCCGCGTGGCCGTTTGGAACTTGCCCAAAATCGAGGAGTCGTACCAGCGGGCACGATTGGGTTACCCACACCCGTAGTGATGAGAATCCCGTCATAAGGGGAACACGATCTCTGCTTCGACAAGACGTGCCAATAAAACCGCCTCGCAACACATGCGATGGCAGGCTGGGAAAAATGGTTCGTAATGACCGGACCACGGCAGGATATCACGCTATGAAAAGTTGTCAGGAGATAAGATTTGTGGAAATATTATACTCTCTACGGTGGTATGTGGAATTTGTTTTGCAGAGCCGGACACGATCCTTGTGTTCAAAATCTCCTATCGAGTATTCGGAGGAAGAACCCGCCTTGCAATGCCGAAGACAATATGCGCACCGGACTCAACGTCATTGAAGCCTACTTCAGGGGCTACTGAGGGAGTCCTGGATTAGGGGGTCCTCGGACAGCCGGACTATATCCTTTGGCCGGACTGTTGGACTATGAAGATACAAGATTGAAGACTTTGTCCCGTGTCCGGATGGGACTCTCCTTTGCGTGGAAGGCAAGCTTGGCAATTCAGATATGTAGATCTCCCCCCTTGTAACCGACTCTGTGTAACCCTAGCCCCCTCCGGTGTCTATATAAACCGGAGGGTTTAGTCCATAGGACAACAACAATCATAATCATAGGCTAGCTTCTAGGGTTTAGCCTCTACGATCTCGTGGTAGATCAACTCTTGTAATACTCATATCATCAAGATCAATCAAGCAGGAAGTAGGGTATTACCTCCATCGACAGGGCCCGAACCTGGGTAAACATTGTGTCCCCCGCCTCCTTTTACCATCCGCCTTAGATGCACAGTTTCGGAGCCCCTACCCGAGATCCGCCGGTTTTGACACCGACAGTGGCCCCGTAGACACTGTAACCGATGCTATAGAATCACATTTTTCCAGAAAAACCAGGGAGAAAGAATTATCGCTCTCCATGAGATGGAGCCGCCACCGTCCCCTGTTCTTCATCGGGAGGCCAGATCTGGAGTCTGTTTGGGGCTCCGGAGAGGGGGTGTTCTATCTTCGTCATCACCAACCCTTCTCCATCACCAATTCCAAGATGCTCCCCACCCGGAGTGAGTAATTCCTTCGTAGGCTCGCTGGTCGGTGAGGAGTTGGATGAGATTCATGATGTAATCGAGTTAGTTTTGTTAGGCTTGATCCCTAGTATCCATTATGTTCTGAGATTGATGTTGCTATGACTTTGCCATGCTTAATGCTTGTCACTTTGGGCCCGGGTGCCATGATTTCATATCTGAACCGTTTATGTTATCACCATTATATCCATGTTCTAGATCCGATCATGCAAGTTGTAGTCACCTACTACATGTTATGATCCGTCAACCCCGGAGTGACAATAGTTAGGACACTTCCCGGTGATGACCGTAGTTTGAGGAGTTCATGTATTCACCATGTGTTAATGCTTTGTTCCGGTTCTCTATTAAAAGGAGGCCTTAATATCCCTTACTTTCCAACAGAACCCCGCTGCCACGGGAGGGTTGGACAAAAGATGCCATGCAAGTTCTTTCCATAAGCACGTATGGGTATTTACGGAATATATGCCTACATTATATTTATGAACTGGACCTAGGGCCGTATCGCCCTAGGTTATAACTGTCACATGATGAATATCATCCAACAAATCACTGATCCAATGACTAGGATTTTCTTACATATTGATCTTGCTAAGTTACTACTCCTGCTGTTACTGTTGCCCTTGCTACAAAATCACTGCTATCACTATTGTCGGCGTTCTGGGAACGGGGGTCCCCAGACTTGCCTGCCTGCGGCCCATGGCGTGGCTAAGCCAGCAGGCCGTATGGTCCATCTTCATCAACAAGGCATCCAAGACCCTCGCGAGGGTCCATGCCTCGCGAGGCGGACGACGCAAGACCTCCTCTGGAGTGGCCTAGCTAGGCAGGCTCACAAGGAGCAGAGATATCAAGGTAGGGGCAAACCTCACGAGGCTCTCGTGACGTGAGCCATGACGAATGACACCAGGCGGGCGCCAGCGCGCGCAGCCTCCTTATTTCCTCTTTGGTGCTAAGGAGGCCAGCGCAGACGAAGAGTACCGAGGCATCAGGCAAAGGTTGCTATATTGGTGCAACGAGACCAAGACCAGGAGGACGGCAAGACGGAGGTCATCGTGGAGCCCAAGGCAGCGTCACCACCAAAGCTCTTCGCAGGCGGAGACCGCTTTTGTCAGGATAGCTTGTACTAGCTGCCCCCCTTCAAATTTGCCCGCCATTGTTGGCTCCGTTCCAGCTCGATATTTGGGAAGAGGACCAGGGCCTATATAAGTAGAGCTAGCCACCATAGTAGAGGCATCTGATCTGAGCTCGATCCAACCCGATCGAGAGCCTACTCACAAGAACACTTCAACCTCATGAGGCTCTTCCTTCCTTGTACTGTTCATCATCAGCCCAAGAGGCAATCCACCACCACCACACTGGAGTAGGGTATTACACCACAACGGTGGCCCGAACCAGTATAGACCTCGTGTCCTTCTGTGTTGTGAGTTCGTCGAGTTCGTCTGCGAGATCTTAGTGAGCTTGGGCGTAGATCGGTAGGAGGGAAAGACTTCGCGCGCACCCCAATGTTCGAACCTTAAGGGTTTGCCGGAACCCCACATCTGACATTTGGCGCGCCAGGTAGGGGTGCGCCGGAGCTCCTCTCCACCAACCTGTGCCCCGTGCCGCTGCACTTTGCTCCCATGGCGGGTGCCCCACCATCCACCTCCGCGACCCGCGTCGACAGCGGGGCATCTGGGTACCGAGCTCTGGCCCCCGCCCTGCGCCGAGTGCGGTGGCCGACCAAGTTCAAGCCAGAGATGCCGCCGCGTTACGACGGCGCGGCAGACCCGACGCCGTTCCTGCTGGCGTACGAGGAGGTTGTCCTCGAAGCCGGAGGCAACGACAAGATCATGGCCAACTGGTTCCCCATGGCCCTTGCCGGCGAGCCGCGGGCCTGGCTGCTCAACCTCCCGGGATCCACAGTGGCTTCCTGGGGGGAACTACGTGACCTCTTCATCGATCGCTATGCGGTGCCAGCGCACCATGCGGTCACGGCCCTGCTGGGCGGCTCTCAAGCACCGCCTTCAGATCGCCACGTCAAACCGTTCCTCCGTCAGATCGGGCCCACTTCCAAGCACCCGGGGGCTCCGCCAGATTGGGCTGCCCCGGAGGCCGACCTCACCTTTAGCTCGGAAGACCACCCCGGCTCCAGCATGCTCCCAATGTTCTGCACACCCACCATCTACAACGTGGCCGTCACCAAGACCCTCATTGACGGCGGTGCCGGCCTCAACTTGCTCTCCGTAGAAGCCTTCAGCCTTCTCCACGTGCCGCTCGAGTGGCTCAACCTCAGCAAGCCTTTTTCAGGAGTGGGTGGTGGAGCCGCCCACTCTCTGGGGCAGATCCGCCTCCCTGTCACCTTCGGCACATGCGACAACTATCGCACTGAGCTGGTGGACTTCGACATCGCCCGCATCGGTCTCCCATACAACGCCATCCTCGGGTACCCAGCTCTCGCTCAGTTCATGGCGGCGACCCATCCGGCCTACAACCTCATGAAGATGCCAGGAAGCAAGGGCGTCCACACCATCAAGGGGGACACTAAGGAGGCCGTGACGGTGCTTAGGCTCGCCTTCAAGACCGCGGCAGCAGCACAGCTGGCCAGCACCGGTACCCACGAGGCCAAGGAGGCCGCGCCTACCAAGAAGAAGCAGTTGTTCACCCAAGACAAGCCGGAAACCAAGCAGGTGCCGGTCAACGAGGACGGGTCTTCGGGGGCCACCTTCACCATAGGAGCCGACCTTGACCCGAGACAAGAAGAAGCCTTGGTGAGGTTCTTGCGCGCGAACAAGGAAATATTCGCGTGGGAGCACAATCACCTGGTAGGGGTCCCGAGAGAGGTGATCCAGCATCATCTAAGGGTATGCCCCAACATACGCCCCGTGAAACAGCGAGCCAGACGGCAGTCCACTGAGAAGCAGGCCTTCATCGTCCAAGAGACATGCAAGCTGGAGGCGGCAGGCACCATTTGGGAAGTTCGATATCCCGAATGGCTGGCAAACCCTGTCATAGTACCAAAGAAAGGCGGGAAGGAGCGGATGTGCGTCGACTTCACCAACCTTAACAAAGCCTGCCCCCAAGATCCATTCCCACTCCCGCACATCGACCAGATTGTCGACTCCACCGCTGAGTGCGACTTGCTGTGCTTCCTGGACGCGTTCTCAGGGTATCATCAGATCAAGATGGCGGTGGAAGATGTGGAGAAGACAGCTTTCCTAACACCATGTGGGGTGTACTGCTACACCTGCATGCCCTTCGGGCTGCGCAACGCAGGCGCCACCTTCCAGCGGTTGATGCACATCGCCCTGGGGCGGCAGCTCGGGAGGAACACGGAGGCCTACGTCGATGACATAGTGGTAAAGTCTCGCGAGGCGAGGACATTGATTCAAGATTTGGAGGAAACCTTCGAGAGCCTGCGCCGGGTGAACTTGAGGCTTAACCCGGAGAAGTGCGTGTTCGGTGTCCCCTCCGGCAAGCTGCTGGGATTCCTCGTGTCCCACAGGGGGATCGAGGCGAACCCTGAGAAGATCAAGGCCATCGAGGACATGAGCCCGCCACAGACCCTCAAAGAGATGCAAAAGCTAGCGGGGCGGGTGACCGCATTAGGGCGTTTCATCTCCGAGCTGGGAGAGTGTGCCTTACCCTTCTTCAAGCTCATGAAGAAGAAGAAAGGCCCGTTCGAATTGACCCCGGAGGCCGATCAGGCCATCCAAGACCTCAAGAAATACCTTACCAGCCCCCAGTGATGGTGGCACCGCGGCCTCTTGAACCTCTGGTACTCTACCTTGCCGCCACCCCGTACTCTGCCAGCGCAGCGCTGGTGGCGGTCAGGGAGGAACGCCAAGCCAAGGGTGCGGCGCGCCAAGCCGGAGTAGATGTGGCGCAGGATGAGGAGGACGCAGCAAAGGCATCAGCTGGGGAAGACAAAGCTCGGCAGGACAACGTCGCAGAAGCTCTTGAGGACAGCCGAGTCTCGAGAAATCCTCCACCTCAGGAGATGCACCAATCTCCGCAGGACCCCAGCCTCGATAGTGCGCCAGCCCACGTCGAACACCCGGTTTACTTCGTCAGCACCGTGCTGAGAGACGCGAGAGCACGCTACCCCATGCCTCAGAAGCTCCTACTCGCACTCTTGGTGGCCTCGTGCAAGCTGCGACACTACTTCTAGGGGCACCCGATCAAGGTCGTCTCGGCTTACCCATTGGAGAGAGTACTCAGGAGCCCAAATTCGGCTTGAAGGGTCGCTGAGTGGAATATCGAGCTGCAAGCATTCCAGTTAGAGTTCAGCACAACCAGGGTCATCAAGGGGGCTGCGCTCGCTGACTTTGTGGCAGAATGGACGGATGACCCGACACTTGAGGAAGGGGAGGACCGGTCCACCTCCCCAGGGAGCGAGGCTCCAGACGGCTGGGTCATGTATTTCGACGGCGCTTTCGCGCACCAGGGCGCGGGAGCCGGAGCGGTGCTCATCTCGCCCACCCAGGACAAGCTCTACTACGCCGTGCAACTCTGCTTCTAGCACGGCGAGAAGGTCTCCAACACTATCACAGAATACGAAGGCCTCATAGCTGGCCTGAAGGCTGCGGCAGCTCTGGGATTGAAGCGCCTCACCGTCAGAGGCGACTCGCAACTCCTCGTCAACTTCTCCAACAAGGTGTACAAGCCGAAGGACGAGCACATGGAGGCCTACCTCGTGGAAGTACGCAAGACGGAAAAGCAGTTCTCAGGTCTCGAGCTGCAGCATGTGCCCCAGGGCACCAACAAAGAAGCCGACGACATCGCCAGGAGAGCATCCAAGCGGCTACCACAAGAGCCTGGTGTCTTTGAGGAGCGGCTCTTCAAGCCATGAGCTACGCCACCCCTTTCAAGCACTACTCAGCCTCGGGAGGAGCTCCCACAGCCCCCGGTCATGGGAGCCTCGGCTTTTGGCCCGACCTCAGGAGCTCGGCTGCTCTTGGCGCTCGAGTCCCAGGAGGAATGCTGGACTAAGGAATTCAAGGAGTACCGGACACACGGGGCGCTACCGGAGAAGGAAGAGGACGCGGAGCGCGTGGCCTAGCAAGCCACGGCGTACTGCATTCAAGACGGCGAGTTGTACAGGAAACGGCCGAACGATGTCACACTGCACTGCATCTCCAGCGATCAAGGAAGGGAGCTGCTGATTGACATACACGGCGGGGACTGCGGGCATCACTCATTGGCAAGGTGTTCCACAGTGGATTCTATTGGCCTACATCGCTCAACGACGCAGCCGAGCTGGTGAAGTCCTACGAAGCTTGCCAATTCCATGCCAAGCAAATCCATCAGCCTGCTCAGGGCCTCCAAACCATCCCTCTCACATGGCCGTTTGCAGTCTGGGGGCTGGACATCTTAGGCCCGTTTCCACGGGCGCCAGGGGGCTATCGCTATCTCTACGTCGCCATCGACAAGTTCACCAAGTGGGCGGAAGTGGAAGCCGTCCATACAATCCCGGCCGGCTCTGCCGTCAAGTTCATCAAGGGCCTCGTGAGCCACTTCGGGGTACAGATAACGGCTCGCAGTTTACTAGTAACCTCTTCAGAACCTATTGTGCTAACCTTGGAACGCAGATCTGCTACGCTTCGGTGGCCCACCCCAGGAGCAATGGTCAGGCTGAACGCGCCAACGCTGAGGTCCTGAGGGGCCTCAGGACCAGGACCTTCAAGAAGAAGCTGGAGGCCTGCGGCAGGGGCTGGCACGACGAACTCCAGTCTGTGCTATGGTCCATCCGCACCACCGCTACCAAGCCAACGGGCGAGACTCCATTCTTCCTCGTCTACGGAGCCGAAGCAGTCCTCCCTCACGAGGTCAAGCATCGCTCTGCGCGGGTTCTGGCGTTCGACGAAACGCAGTAGGACGCCATGCGGGGGATGGATCTCGTGCTGGGGGAGGAACGTCGTCGCGAAGCTGCATTAAGGGCGGCAAGGTACCAGCAAGCGCTGAGGCGTTACCACTGCCGCAACATTCGCTCCAGGACGCTCGAGATGGGTGACCTGGTCCTGAGGTGGGTCCTCTCCAGGGAAGGGTTGCACAAGCTTTCACCATGTGGGAGGGCCCGTTCAGGGCCGTCCACATCTCCAGGCCTGGCGCCGTGCGCCTGGAGACGCAAGAAGGGACACCTATCCAAAACGCCTGGAACATCCAGCACCTCCGGAAGTTCTACCCATGAAGCAAGGCCCAGAGCCTATGAAGCAAGGCCCAGAGCCTATGAAGAAAGGCCCAGAGCCTGTGAAGAAGGCCCGGTGCCTGTGAAGAATCGCCGCCCGTGACACTCTCACGTAATAATGAGTTGGGGCTATACACACCCCGGAGTCTCAGGAGCACCGGCCTCAGGCCCTGGGGCTCCCGCCCACGCCTAGTGGCAGCACTTAGCTCCGCGCTGGTGAGAAGACTTGAAGACTAGATTAGGTGCCGGACGCGGCTTTTCATTTGCTTTCCGAAGTTGGCTCGCTTTTCCTTAATCGAAGTTGCTCTTGGTGTTCGTTGCTGATTTGATTCCCTAGCCTTTTACCGCATTTTTTGGCTCTGGTTTGCTCATGTTCTCTTTCTCGCATACCTCGCAAGGGGGCTAGGCAGGTGCCCTCGCGAGCATTTTTCTTCTCTCTGCCTTCTCGCTAGCCACCCTCGTTCGAGCCTGAAAGCTGGCACATCTCTCCTAATCCGTGCCCCTCGGGTACCGGGATACAAAGCGCCAAGTCAAGGCTCGGGTGGACGGCAAATCCTCTAGCGCACCCACTAACGAATTTTTTTTGCAGTTTCTGAGCAAACGCAGACACCTCGTGAGAGAAAGGGCGTCCCAAACGCGCCATGTTAAGTTATCTTTGCGCAAAATAACAACACGGCATGGGAATAACACGCACAGTGCATTAACCAAAGAACCACAGTTCGATACATGCCCATCTGGGCCCATACTGGTTTCGTTTTCTGATGCAGGAAAAAAGGAAAAAAGCTAAACAAAGCAGCGTTGCAGCAATCCGCGGAGGCAGGCCCTTAGCAACGCCCCGAGCCTAGCCAGACCCCTCCTCACGCTTCACGGAGGCGCGGCGATGAGATGACCCGCTGCCTCCTTCGAAGCGGGCGTGGTGGCACGGCGGCTGGTCGTAGCCATCGCTGCTGGAGCTGTCACCGGAGGAAGAGCCGCCGTAGCTGGAAGAGACGCGGTCGCCGCCAAGGGCAGGCTCGCCCTCATCCTCGTCGCGACCGTCACCAAGGCCGAGCACCTCCTCACCGTCGTTCATCTCGGGGCAGCACCCGGTGCGGCGACCATCTTCCCCGAACACCCTCACATAGAGGGTCGATCCGCCGTCATACTTGAAGTGGAGCGTGCACCGCCTGCCCAGGCCGCGCGCGCGGGCGAACGTCTGCCAGCCGCGGGCTAGGGCTATGTTGCCCGCGGCGGAAGTCTCATCCGCGACCCAAGAGGCTTGCTGCAGCAACCATCCGCCTACAACCAGAGCCCGCCTAGACCAGGGGCTGACAGTTCATCGACAAAGAAGCGCGGAAGCTGGAGCCAGTTGCCGGCCGGGTTCTCCGACCAGACGACGAACTCCGGCGACACCTCCGTTGAATGGAAGCACGGGCGGGGAGGCCGCGCCACCATTGCGCGCCTCCCCTTGTCAGCTGGACCGCCATGGTTGGGACGATCCCCTCCGCGTGCCGCGGCGCCGCCTCGACGGTGGGCCACGACGGGGGTCACGGCGTGCTTGCGCGGACGGCCGCGACCGCGCTTGGGCGCCGGGAACCGGGGCCCTCGCGAGGGGCCTTCCCCTTCTCGGCGGCGGAGAACTTCCTTCGTGGCGCCATCGAAGGCACTGCGAGCAACGAAGCAAAGAAGAAGCAAGCAATCGAGGAAGAGATGGGCGACGGGGGCTCCGCTCCCTTCCCCATTTATAGCGTAAGAAGGCCAACCGGCGTCTCCCGCGATCGCAGGTAATGATGGTTTTCCTTGCATGTCACATGGACTTGTCAAGTCGTGCAGTTGCCGAGGCAGCATGGGGAAGCGGAGACGCCCATGTCAAATCAACCGCCATGTGTCAACCGAGGCCGCAGGCTTTTGGGGCCCGCGGTGCTCCGAACTTGACCCTTGGCTTCGCCGCAAAGCCAAGCCCGAGCACACCTTGGGCCCCGGGGCTACTGTCGGCGTTCTGGGAACGGGGGTCCCCAGACTTGCCTGCCCGCGGCCCATGGCGTGGCTAAGCTAGCAGGCCGTACGGCCCATCTTCATCAACAAAGCATCCAAGACCCTCGCGAGGGTCCAAGCCTCGCGAGGCGGACGACGCAAGACCTCCTCTGGAGTGGCCTAGCCAGGCAGGCTCACGAGGAGTAGAGATATCAAGGCGGGGCAAACCTCACGAGGCTCTCGTGATGTGAGCCACGACGAACGACACCAGGCGGGCGCCAGCGCGCACAGCGTCCTTATTTCCTCTTTGGTGCTAAGGAGGCCAGCGCAGGCGAAGAGTACCGAGGCATCAGGCAAAGGTTGCTGCATTGGTGCAATGAGACCAAGACCAGGAGGACGGCAAGACGGAGGTCATCCTGGAGCCCAAGGCAGCGTCACCACCAGAGCTTTTCGCAGGCGGAGACCGCTTTTGTCAGGATAGCTTGTACTAGCTGTCCCCCTTCAAATTTGCCCGCCATTGTTGGCTCTCTTCCCGCTCGATATTTGGGAAGAGGACCAAGGCCTATATAAGTAGAGCTAGCCACCATAGTAGAGGCATCCGATCTGAGCTCGATCCAACCCGATCGAGAGCCTACTCACAAGAACACCTCAACCTCAGGAGGCTGTTCTTCCCTTGTACTGTTCATCATCAGCCCAAGAGGCAATCCACCACCACCACACTGGAGTTGGGTATTACACCACAACAGTGGCCCGAACCAGTATACACCTCGTGTCCTTCTGTGTTGTGAGTTCGTCCGCAAGATCTTAGTGAGCTAGGGCGTAGATCGGTAGGAGGGAAAGGCTTCGCGCGCACCCCAGTGTTTGAACCATAAGGGTTTGCCGGAACCCCACATCCGACAACTGTTACCATTACTACTGCTATTCCTATTACTATCAAAACTATCATACTACTTTGCTACTGATCACTTTGCTGCAGATAATTAATCTCCAGGTGTGGTTGAATTGACAACTCAGCTGCTAATACTTACAAATGTTCTTTGGCTCCCCTTGTGTCGAATCTATAAATTTGGGTTGAATACTCTACCCTCGAAAACTGTTGCGATCCCCTATACTTGTGAGTTATCACAGAGCACGTCGCGGCCGCCTCAACATCTAGCAACCACGGGGTTAACTTTCTGGCACCCAGTGGGAGGCGCAACGACGCATTCACCGGACACGATGGTGATATCTTGACCGTGTGTGATAATGGGGAGACACGTACACGTACATCCGAGAATGCGGGCCCACGTTTCGGGCTTCCAATGCGTGGCATACGGTTGATCCAAAAGAACTGTTTCGATGAGCCAGAACAACAGAAACGGGCTTTGTAGGCCCAGAACCATCAATTAATTTTGACCTTGTTTCTCGTCAGATTGCAGATTACAACGCAATAAGTAATTGCAAATCTGTTCACACCGATCAAACTAATGTGTGTTCACATTTAGCACTGGGCTATAGAAACTACCCACTCGAAAATTATTTCACATTCCCTCTCCTCATCACGCACAAAACTGGTCTTTCCTATCAAGTCATTCCGCCATGACCGGTAGGAGGAGTTTCGGGTGGACATATAACTAGGCAGCAAAGACCAAGGCCGTGGAAGCACTAGAGAGGTCCCGCCGCGAAGCTGAAGGCACAGTAGAGATGTCCCGGTGCGCCGCGGAGCCCTCAAACTAGCTCTCACGGGCAGGCGAGGGCTCTCACAAGCGCACTCGCCACATCGGTGATTGCGACAACTAGCATTGCTGAAGTCCTTGGCCGGCGACGATGACATTCTCGCTGGCTTCATTAAGCAATGGGAGTTGGTCGACGGCTTGATGAAGCTGCTCGAGATCAGCGATGCCTCGGTTGAGAAGGCGACCGGCCTCGTCGAGCAACTCATGGGTGACAATGTGAAGCTCCTCAAGGCGCTCGCCGAGAAGGAGGAGGAGGCCGCCGGTTGGAAGATGCTGCATGAGCAGAGCAGTGCCTCGGGGATGATGCTGACAACGGTCATCGAGGTATTTATGGGTGACTTGAGGAAGCTCCAGAGGTGGAGGAATCTGTGGCTGCTTTCAAGCAAAGTCGCGAGGAATTGATGAAGGAGCTGGAGGATGTCATCGCCCGACGATCCATCGAGGAGTAGAGACAGTAGCGACCCTCTTTTGTTCCTTTTATTCCATGTTGCCTGTAGAAAACAAAGTTCAAGGCGAGAAGAGGCATCGATGATCGTTTCGCCCACAAGATGGGCATGTTTCCCTACCGGAACCACGAGGGTTGCGAGAAGCTTCGGTTAATAAGAGGCTTGTAATATAGCTTGGCCCAAATTGGACAATTATTTTACCATGACATATATGTGCCATGTAGTGACACCATGCTAAGTTTCATGATTTCCTGGTGAGTTTTGGATTTACAGAGATTTAAAAACCGAGATTTGCAATGTTTGTGGCCAAGCCAGGATGCCGAGACGGTTGAATTCATTCCCATTACTTCCGTGGGACCTAAACATGCACCCCAAGGACACATGTACATTTTTTCTAGCCATTTTGGAGCACTGGAGCATGTATTTGTAGTTTGGATTTGAATTATGGACATTAAATGCCTAGAAAAATAAATTAATAAATAAAAAAGGTCAAACAAACTCTGAATAATTTCAACGTTTAGCGTGAATCTCCCCTTGTTCCATGTTGCGTGTAGAAGAAAATACAAGGATAGAAGAGGGGGCGATTATCTTTTTCCCACAAGGGAACATGTTTCCCTATCGAAACCACGAGGGTTCTTGCGACAGGCTCCGGTTTGTAAGAGGTTTGTAATAAAGCTTGGCCCAAATTGGAAAATGTTTTTACCATGACATATATGTTCCATGACGTGACACCATGCCAACTTTCATGACTTTCTGACGAGGTTTTGATTTATCGGCATTTAAAAACCAAGATTCAAATGTTTGAGGATGAGCCAGGACACCGGTACGGTTGTAATTCATTCCCATTCCTAGCATGGGACCTAAACATGCACCCAAGGGCACATGTATAATTTTTTCTAGCCATTTTGGTGGACTGGAGCATGTATTTGTAGTTCAGATTTGAATTATGGACATTAAATGCATAGGAAACTCAATTAGTGTATAAAAATGCAAACGAACCATGAATAAGTTTAAATTTCAGCACGGATATCATGTCATTACATGTTGCCCGTAGAACAAAATATAAGGCGAAAAGAGGCAGTGGTTATCGTTTCGCCCACAAGGGGGATACGTTTCCCTATCAGAACCACGAGGCTACTTTGAGAAAAGCTCCGGTTTGTAAGAGGTTTGCAATAAAGCTTGGCCCAAATTGGACAATGTTTTTACCACGATATATATGTGCCATGACGTGGCACCATGCCAACTTTCATGACTTCTTGGGGAGTTTTGGATTTATGGGGATTTAAAAATCGAGATTCCAAATGTTTGAGGACTAGCCAGGACGCCGGTACGGTTGTAATTCATTCCCATTCCTGGCATGGGACCTAAACATGCAGCCAAGGACACATGTATAATTTTTCTAGCCATTTTGATGAACTGGAGCATGTATTTGTAGTTCAGATTTGAATTATGGACATTAAATGACTAGGAAACTCAATTAGTGTATAAAGAGGCCAAACGAACCCTGAATAAGTTTAAATTTCAGCACGGATATCCTGTCGTTCCATGTTGCCCGTAGAAGAAGATACAAGGCGAAAAGAGGCAGTGATTATCATTTCGCCCACAAGGGGGACACGTTTACCTATCGAAACCACGAGGATTCTTTGAGAGAAGCTTTGGTTTGTAAGAGGATTGTAATAAAACTTGCGCCAAAATGGACAAAAAAATTCCTCGACATATATGTGCCATGTTGTGACACCATGCCAAGTTTCACGATTTTTGGGTGAGTTTTGGATTTACGAGGATTTAAAAACCAAGATTCTTCTCACGAAATGTTTTCAAATAGCACACTGTTCACTCATGAAAGCCGTGTGCCTAACAAACCGTGGCCGATGCCCCTTGCTGCACGCATGATATGAGTCGTGCGTTCTAATTGGCCGGAACCCAAAGCCCACGGTTCGTACGTCTGCACTGTTGGATGCTCCCGGATCAAACGTCAATCATCATCCCTTTCGACAGCACATGCAATATATGGGTAAGCACTGTGTGCATGCGTCGTGCTAGCTCACACTTCCTTCTCTACTAAGTTTTCTATATTAATGTTGTTATATATCCAAACACGCTACCATTTCCCCCTACTCCTCTCATTGGTTTCCCGCCTCTTCTCCCATCATTTTCCCGCTGCTAGTGTCAGTGCTCATTGAAGGCTAGGAGGCGACACACCGGCCATGTAAATATCACACACAGTTTCTAAAAACACAAATGTGTGTGATAGGAGGGAGTAGGTCCCATAGGGTGACCAGCGTGAAATGCCTTAAAGGCAAGGAGGCAATTCCTATCAGCAAGGGGTGGCTTCCCATCCGCTAGCCTAGTCGAATAGAACACAAAAGTTAAGTGTGCTCGGGCTGGAGTAGTCTAAGGATGGGTGACCCGATGGGAAGTTGCATATATCAAGCTTTATTTAAACGCTATGACATGGTCATTATAGAGATAAATGTCTCTATAGTGATCTGTCCTGGCGATTATATAAACCTTGGGATCCTTGTTCTGATAATTTTTAGACTATGTTTTTTTGATTATTTTTTGGTCTAAAAAATCAAAGAATGATTGACTCTATTGTGACCTGTCATGGCGATTATATAAACCTTGGGATCCTTGTTTTGCTAATTTGTAGACTATGTTTGTATTGGTTATTTTTTGTTCTAAAAAATCAAATAATGATCGACATCTGTAGGCCCACACAAATTATCCCTTTGACTCAATGCACGAGAAGTGTTTACTCTTTGCTCCTTGCGCTATGTTAGAGCAAATCAAGTTTCAGCACATGCGTTGGACGGAACCCAGCCCCTACCCGCCGCATCAGCCTCGAAGTTGCGTTCCCGACATCGTACATCTTTAACCTGGCCGCGCGGGGGGGGGGGTACGATGTTCAGTTTGTAATGTTACTGATGTAGTTGGTGCCCCATCGAACTTGTGCTTTTGAGATTTGAACAAATCACACACCAAACCCATACATTTTTTCAGGTCACATGCAGGTTATAGGGGTCCAAGTGTTCTGATCGAGCACGTCTCCCTTGTGTGGTTTATAGAAGCCGCACATATCTGTGGGCTCCCCGAGGTATATATATTATCCTTGACCGATAACGAGGGGCCCCACACAATCTATCCCTTTGAACCAACAACGAGAAGGGTTTGACCATGATGGTTTCCTATTGCTATGTGTGCCATGGTAGACCAAATAAAGTTTGAGAGCATGCATTGGACGACCCCCCCCCCCCCCGCCGCCTTGAAGTTGGGAAACTGACATCGTACGTATTGAACCAGGCTTGGGGTCGGGTATGGTGTTCGGTTTGTAATATAGTTGGTGGCCCATCGAAGTTGTGCATTCGGGATTTAAACACATCACACACCACTGTACCCATACATATTTCGGGCCGCATGCAGTGTATATGGGGTCTTCTGATCGACCACGTCTCCCTTGTGAAGTTTTTTGTGATGATACGCATATCCGTGGGCTCCCCGAGTGTATATACATCATCCCTTTGACCGATAACGAGGGGTATGTGTTGGCCATGAATGTATTCCTCCTAGTTCATGTTAGGGCCGGTCACTGTCACATGTCGTTCAACCAAAGCTCGAGCTCATGCATTGTCAGGATTCCCTCCCACATGCTCGGATTGCTGGGTTCGACATGCACCACATCTAAATTGTACATTATTCTATATTGAAAACACACATCACCCCTTCCAACGTACATCATTTTGGGCCGCATGCAAGAGGTGCTGGTTTTTTGGTCCCTCACATGTGATTTTTTATTATGGTTCTATCTATTGGCCCAAGCGCTTTATCGACTACAACAGTTGTCGTCTGACCAAACGATAGATTCACTGGTCCGTCTATGGTCAGTCATGGCGACATGCATGTATGACCAAAGTATCATTACGTGCATCCACCCCGCTAACATGAAGTGGGTGGTGGGTCAAGCACCCTAGCTCGCTATGACATTATGTTGTTATAGATATATCCAAGGGTGCTTTTGGGTTTGCAAGGAAGGTGCCACCAAAGTTGTGCATTGTGTATTTAAAGTTTCAAATATCACACCCTATATTCCTACATATATTTGGCCACTTCCAGGTGGTTCTTGACTTCTGGCCCCTCTCATCGATCTTCGACGACGCTCCCAAACATGGGCCCGCGCGGTCAAAGTTGTGCATTGGAATTTTGAACATCACAGAACACCCTATTCACTCATGTATATTTGGGCCACATGATGGTGTGGCTGTCTTCTGACCCTCTCTAACATTTTTTCCTGCAAAGACTCTGATGACGCTCAACGAACACGGGTATAATGTCCTAACCGTGTGCGATGCAAGTGAGCTGTGAATCACCACGACTACGCAAGCGCGAGCAAAGGTGGAGGTACAAGGTCAACCGTGTGCGATGTAAAATCACCACGACTACGCAAGCGCGAGAAAAGGTGGAGGTACTGGATTAACCGTGTGCGACGCAAGTGCACTGTAAAATCACCACCTGCATAAGCTAAAGGCAGGTAGTTTATTTAGTTTGAATTCCATGTCTGCCTCTCAAAATTAGGATGAACCGTGTGCGATAGACCAGCTAGCTAGCAATCTAAAAACAAACTACCCGCCTTGAGCGTTGCAAAAATCAGCGGTTCCGCCACTTTTCCTTATTATCATACATGCATATTCTTATTGGACCATGCGCGATCTTAGGTACTCCCTCCCCGCATCCATTCCTTTACCCAAATTTTAGTGGCCACCATACTTCAACCCGCCCATAGTCCTCCAGCACCGACCTTATAGTAAAATTGCAGTAGCCGAGGCATTTGAACCGTCGCCCTCCCTCGTCCACCACCATCTCCACCCACCATTACTAAAATTTTCAGTAGCCATGGCATATCCTCATACCCCCCCTCCATAGTCCCCCACCCGGCCCCCTCCCCCCTCGAACCCTAGCTCGCCACTGCTGCCAGCGCCACCAACCCCTGCTGGTTTGCCCATTCCTCCTAGCTTAGATAATAAAGTTCAGGTTACCCAGCGATTCCCATACCGTCACCCCACTCCCCTGAGTTTTTAGATGAGGCCTGCGGTGTCCCTCCCCGCTAGATCCACATCCCCTGCTCCAAAATGTCGCAGCCTAAGCTCGACCACGTATCCCGGGGAGCCCAACGAGTGTTCGGCCAAGAAGAGGTTTATCATGGCCTCTCCAGCGGACGTTGGCGAGGTGGCTGCCGTTCACCCCGACCTGTCGATCCCGGAGCAACACGTCGCCGTGGAAGCCGACAAAGACATTGACTACGTTGCCATGCCGAAGGCTTCATGTCAGCGGGTTTGCGTATTACTGTATCTCAGGAAAGCTGGCTACGACATCAAGCTCGTCGATAGTGACAACTTCATGCAGGCCATGTCATAGGTTAAGTGGTCCATCCCCAACCCCTCTGGTTCAACCGCCGTCAATCTCTTCGACGTCCCTGCCGCTGATCTTCTCCGCCACGCGGTTAAGGATTTGTGATCCTTGTATGCCATTGAGCCCATTTTGTCATTTCTGAAGGTCACGTTCTACGGCGGCGGCTTGGGATTCTCAATTGCCAAGTCAGATCTCATCGACCACGACCACGAGGAGGGCACCCACAAAGGTTCTTCCAAGGTGAATCAGCCCATTTGTGACATGAGAGAGCGCACCATGGGTATGTGCTCTTCCAACTAGAAGGATCCCGTCCATGACATGTGAGGCAACATCGTATCAACAAATCTTACCTTTTGTAGCTTGCCAACATGTACCCTTTGTTGTAGTAGCATTTGCCGTGCGGTGTTTTAACTATGCCATGTTTAATTATTTCAGTTATGCAAAAATGTATTGTTCAATAGGGCTATGTGATGTTTAAGTATGAATTGTCCACTTCAGTTTCACGAATGGCTATATTTGGTTGTTTATAGTGAGTAGATGCCTTGTTTATCTGTATTTGGTTGTTAGGTTGGTTGCAGTGAGCATTTTTCCAATTATCGAGCTGATGCCTTGTTTATATGTATTTGGTTGTTAGGTTGGTTGTAGTGAGCATTTGTCCAGTTATCAAGAAGATGCCTTGTTTATCTGTATTTGGTAGTTAGGTTGGTTGTAGCGAGCATTTGTCCAGTTTTCAAGAAGATGCCTTGTTTATCTATATTTGCTTGTTAGGTTGGTTGCAGTGAGCATTTGTCCAGTTTTCAAGCATATACCCTGTTTATCTGTATTTGCTTGTTAGGTTGGTTGAAGTGAGACTCTGTCCAGTTTTCAATGTCTATATTGGTTGTTATGCTGATCATTTATGCCTTGTTTATTTCAGTCATTCACAATGTGATGTTCATTATGTGCAAGTCGAAACTGTGCCGCTCGACTCCATCAATACCAGTTTGAACGGCTATATTTGGTTCCAGTTATGCCTGGTGTAGTTAACACATGCCATTTATTTCAGTTTTACACATTTATCGAGTGTGATGTTTAAGCATTACCTACATTCTTCATTTTCAACAATACCAGTTTGAATTGCAATATTTGATGGTTGTTAAGCCTGTTATCGGTAAAATTGCCTTCCAGTTTATATCTACTTTAACAGCATGCTGAAACCAACACATTCAAGCTATCATTTGGAGATGATGTTATTTACCTTTGCTATATTTGTTTGATGTTAAGGTTGCTGTAGTTATCATGCCTTTCCACTACTTATGCAGGACAACAACAGGAGTGACCACCATTTTCCACCGAGGTTAGTTTCATCCCTCGGCTTGTACTCCCCCCGTCGTTCCATAATGTAGTGCATATAGATCCAAGCCTGGACATTTGTTAGCTTCTAATATTGACTTGTTGCTTGTAGGTACATATGCCCTTGGCAAGGATATCCACATCGGCCCTTTTTGCGTATGGGGCAATGAGATATTCATGAACAAGCATCAAGTGGGGAAACTCATAAGGATTATTAGCAAAAAGATACGAATGGTGGCAAGGAAATTATTTGTTTATGCTCTATCCAACACAACTGTGAGCTGTATGATGGTAACTACAAACTCTACAGCCTTCTCTTTTTACTGCCCATAATGAGTTGTTAGACAACAATGTCTGAATCTTTTTTGTTTGCAGTGGTTCCCGAAGCAGTTCACTCAAGATTACCTCGCAAATTACATGATTGGTGGACACACAATGAAGGTTAAAGTATTTCATCCAGACTACAATGAGCATCGAGAAGTCCTAATGAAGACAGTGAAGGATGGACGGGCAGCCATCACAAGGGGTTGGCCTAGAGTCTTGCGCGCATTACGCATGGAGGGCACAATATGGGCATTCAACTTCACCTTCCCCAGCAACCTGAATGTCTTTCGCCTGTCTCTTTACAGTCATTAGTACAACTATTGTTTGTCACTCTTTACTTGGTGCTTCTGTAGTTCTTCAGTATATGTAGCTGTGCATCAAATTATGCATTTGTGGTTGAACCTATATTTGTAATAAACATGGCTGGATATGAAATAAGTGATTGCCTACTTTCAATTTCAAAACATGTGATTTTTAAATTAGGGATTACACTGCACACGGTTTACGAAAGCGAAACGTCTGCGATAGACGTGGAGATCAGACATGTTCCTAGGATCCACTATGTGTGCGATCAATCTCTACTGCACACACGATCAGCCAAGAAAAAATGTGTGCGACTAACAACAGCATCGCACACAGTTCTTTCTTATTAAATGTTTGCGATAGTCACCTGATCACACACGCTTTGCAATTATGGATTGTTTGTGATATTGGGCGCATCGCAAACGTTTTGTCATAGAAGAGCACATGTGATAGGTCGATCATCCGACGCGGGTTCGACAGATGAATCGTGTGGGATGTATTCAAGCTTCACATATAGTTTTATAGTGACAACTATGTGCGCTCTTACATCGGATCACATATAGTCGAGGAAAAGTAAATGTGTGTGATTGTCTGCTTCTATAATCGTGAACCGTTTGTGATGGGTCACGCATCGTAAATGTAGCACCATAGAATACCAACTGCGATGGCAATCCGAGCACAAACGAGTTGCAAGGATGGAGCATTTCAAATATTCGAGATATCAGAAACAGTTTAGTAGGGACAACTATATGCATCAAGGCTCCCTATCCCTGACGGTTTCTGGGTCGCGTGGGAAGGACCCCCCTATCGCAGTCACTCACTTGGCGACGGTTCCAAATGCCATCGCGGAAAGGGGTTAAAAACCGTTTGTATAGCACCTCGCTGTACCAGTGTCAATTCCACCAACTTTTGCTTTATCCACCTCAATACCTCGTTCAGAGATTTTATTCCCCAAGAAAATACCTTCATTAACAATAAAGTGGCACTTATCCCAATTCAAGACAAGATTAGTTTGCTCACATCTCTACAAAACTCGATCAAGGTTGCTTAAGGAATCATCAAAAGAAGTTCTGTAAACAGAAAAATCATCGATGAGAACCTCAACAATCTTTTCACAAAAATAAGATAATATAGCAGTCATACATCTTTGAAAGGTAGCAGGTGCATTGCATAAACCAAAAGGCATACGTCTATAAGCATGGATTCCAAAAGGACAAGTAAATGTGGTTTTATCTTGATCAGGTTGTGAAACAGGTGTTTGAGAAAAACCAGAATATCCATCAAGAAAGCAAAAGTGTGTGTGCTTACATAGTCTTTCTAACATTTGATCAATAAAAGGTAGAGGTTATGATCTTTTCTAGTTGCTTCATTTAATTTTCTAAAATCAATTACCATTCTATAACCAGTAACAATTCTTTGTGGAATAAGTTCATTTTTATCATTAGGAACAATAGTAATACCTCCCTTCTTAGGGACACAATGAACGGGACTTACCCATCTACTATCAGCTATGGGATAGATTGTACCTGCTTAAAGAAGCTTTAATATTTCAGTTCTTACCACTTCTTTCATCTTAGGATTCAAATGTCGTTGGTGATCAACAACGGGTTTAGCATCAGGTTTCATATTAATCTTGTGCTGACAGAGAGTGGGACTAATAATAACATCAAGAGTATACCCAATAGCATCTCGGTGCTTCTTCAGAATTTTCAATAATCTTTCTTCGTCATGTTTTGAAAGGTTAGCACTAATAATAACATGATATATCTTTTTCTCATCAAGATAAGCATATTTCAATGTGTGTGGCAATTGTTTTAATTCAAACACAGGATCACCTTTAGGTGGAGGAGGACCTCCTAGAGTTTCAATAGGCAAATTGTGTTTGAGCAGAGGTCATTGTTCAAAGAAATTTTTATCTATTTCATTGCTTTCATGCGTATGCATATCATTTTCATGGTATATCAAATATTGTTCTAGTGGATCGGTAGGAGGTATGTCAATAGAAGCAAGACCAATTATTTCATCCTTACTAGGTAATTCTTTCTTATGAGGTTTTCTACTAAACTTGCAGAAATTAAACTCATAAGACTCATCACCAAAGCTAACACTAATAGTTTGATTATGACAATCTATATTAGCATTGACAGTGTTCAAGAAGGGTCTACCAAAGATAATGGGACCAAAGTTATCTTGTGGGGAACCAAGAACTAGAAAATCAGTAGGATATTTTATTTTCCCACACAAGACTTCAACATCTCTAACAATCCCATGTGGTGTGATGGTGTCTCTATTAGCAAGTTTAATAGTAACATCTATGTCTTCTATTTCAGCGGGTGCTATATCATTCATAATTTCTTGATATAAGGTAAAAGGAATAGCACTCACATTAGAACCTAAGTCACATAAACCATGATAACAGTGATCTCCTATTTTGACTAAGACAATAGGCATGCCAACAACAGGTCTATGCTTATCTTTTTCATCAGGTTTAGCAATTCTAGCAGCTTCATCATAGAAGTAAATAACATGCCCATCAATATTTTCTACCAGGAGATCTTTAACCATAGCAACACTAGGTTCTACTTTAATTTGCCTAGGAGGTTTAGCTGCTTTAATATTACTTTTGCGAACCACACTTGAAACCTTAGCATGTTCCTTTATCCTAACAGGAAAGGTGGGTTTTCAATATAAGCAGTAGGCACAACTGGATCAACATTGTAAATAATAGTTTCATCTTTGACTATGACCAGTTCTTTAATTTCTTCTTTAATAGCGGGATGATATTTAAACCACTTATCCTTAGGGAGATCAACATGAATAGCAAATGATTCACAGAAAGAGGCTACTGTCTCAGAGTCAAGTCCATATTTAGTGCTAAACTTGTGAAAGGCATCAGTATTCATAAAAGATTTAACACAATCAAACTTAAGCTTAATACCCGACTCTTTACCTTCGTCGAGTTCCCAATCTTCAGAGTTGTGTTTAATTCTTTCTAAAAGATCCCACCTGAATTCAATAGTCTTCTTCATAAAAGAACCATGATAAGAAGTATCAAGCATTGATCGATCATCAGAAAAGAACCAGAGACCTCATGATTGGGTCATGAATATAACATTGACTTAAGCCTCCCCCAAGCTAGAGTGATACTTTCTCCTTCACGAGGCCAAAAATTATATATATAATTCCGATCACGATGAACTAGATGCATATGATATTTTTTTGGTCAAATTCCAATTTTAGTCAATTCCAATTCGAAGATCCAATATCACCAACTCCCACATGGACTTGCTCTCATCCCAACAACAGTTTTGCCTTTAGCCAGAACTGCTTCAGATAATGTGCCCTGTGTGGTACAAATCAAAACTTCTATTCCTAAGGCCAAGGTATTTCGATTTGAAAATTATTGGACTAATTTAAATGTCTTCCTTGATTGTGTCAGAGATTCTTGGAACAAAACCATTCATAGGAAATCTTCTGCTCGTGTTATCTCTGCAAAATTTAAAGCTCTTCGACAGGCCCTCAAACATTGGCACATTAGCCTTTCTAAGGTGAAAGCTCTGATTTCTAATTGCAATAAGGTCATCCTTTGCTTGGATGGATTGGAGGAATATAGGACTTTGTCTGGGCCAGAGGCAACTTTCAGAAAAATTGTTAAGCTCCATCTGGAGGAAATTCTTAAGTTGCAGTTTATATACTGGAAGCAGAGATGTACCATCAGGAGCATTAAAGTGGGAGACGAAAATACTAAGTTTTTTCATGCTATGGCTACTGAGCGCTATAGGAGCAACTCTATTTCCAGCATAACTTCTGATGATGGACAGGTGGCCTCTTATCATGCCACAATTGCTGGGCTATTTCTGCAAGAATTTAAACAAAGGACGGGTTGTGCTAATGACACTCATATGGGCTTTGACATGCCAAATATTATCAAAAAGGTTGAGGGACTTGATGAGTTGACTAAGCCTTTTTCTCAGGACGAAATTGACAGTGTTATTAAAGATATGCCTCCAGACAGAGCTCCTGGGCCTGATGGTTTCACTGGGCTCTTTCTTAAAAAGTGCTGGGATATTATTAAGGGTGATTTTCTGCAATTGGTAAAAGAGTTTTCTGAAGGGCATCTTGACCTTGAGTGCATCGATAGCTCTCTCATAACTCTAATTCCAAAAAAGCTCACACCTACGGGTTTGAATGACTACAGACCAATTTCATTGATCAACACTTGCTTGAAATTTCTCACTAAGCTCCTTGCCAATAGACTGCAGAAAGTGATTCTTTCTTGTATTCATAAAAACCAGTATGGGTTTATTAAATCTAGGTCTTTTCAGGACTGCTTAGCTTGGTGTTTTGAGTATATACATCAATGTTAAGCATCAAAAAAACCAATTGTCCTTCTAAAGTTGGATTTTACTAAGGCTTTTGATACTATTGAGAATGATGCCATTCTTAGGATTCTGAAGTACAAGGGTTTTAATGATAAATGGATTTTGTGGATGCAGTCCATCTTGTCATCTGGTTCCTCCTCTGTGCTACTTAATGGTGTACCTGGAAATCATTTTAAATGTAAGAGGGGCGTTAGGCAAGGTGATCCAATGTCAACTTTGTTGTTTGTGCTTGCTGCTGATTTACTTCTGTCTGTGGTCAATGACATGTGCTCTAATGGAATTTTGACTCTGCCAACCCAACTCACAGTCAGGATTACCCCATAGTGCAATATGCTGATGATACACTAATTGTGTTGCCTGCTTCTGATCACCAGCTCCTTGCTCTTAAAGACATGCTTGATGTTTTTGTTGCTTCAACTGGGTTGTCTGTGAATTTTGCAAAATCTCTAATGGTGCCTGTGGTTATGTCAAATGATGAAGTTAATAGGCTGGCTTCAATTCTGGGCTGTAAATTGGGGGTTATGCCTTTCACATATTTGGGTCTCCCCATGGGAACTACCAGACCCTCAATTCAGGATCTGATGCCCCAAGGAGGTTATCTGCCACTTCTTGTTTTCTAAACCAAGGGAGTAGGTTACAGTTGCTTCAGTCTGTTTTAACCTCCATGCCCATATATTTTCTCTGCACACTTGTCATTCCTCCTAGAATATTGAAGCAAATTGAAAGGATTCAAAGACAATGCCTTTGGAGAGGAAATTCTGATACTCCAAGGCAATCTTTGGCTGCTTGGGATTTGGTATGTTTTCCTAAAAATAAGGGGGGTCTTGGTGTGTTTAATTTAAGAGTGCAGAATGAGGCTTTGCTTATGAAATTCTTGCACAAGTTCTATAATCACCATGACATTCCCTGGGTTTGTCTTATCTGGGATTCATATTATGATAACACTGTCCCTCATACTACTAGCCTATGTTGGTCCTTTTGGTGGCGTGATGTGTTTAAATTAGCACACAAATACTGTCAGTTGGCCTCTCCAAAGTTGGGTGATGGTAGGTCTATAATGTTCTAGACTTATAGTTGGGTTGTTGAGCTTAATGGTCCCTGCATAAGTGAAACGTTTCCCAAGATTTTTTCATTTGTTATTGATGGACAACTTTCAATGTCTGACGTTCTCTCCCAGGAGCTCCTCTCAGCTTTGCATCTACCTTTGTCTACCGAAGCATTTAATGAGCTGGAATGTCTGCAGCAAATAATGAATGCCTATGCATGCTCTGAGGAACATGACTCCTGGATCTGGCCTTTCAATAAGGGGTGCTTCAGACCTAAATCTTTTTATGTGCATGTGAAGCCCCCAATTCAATCGTACACTAATCATACACGCAAACGTGCACGATCAAGATCAGGGACTTACGAGAAGATATCACAACACAACTCTAGACACAAATGGAAGTCATACAAGCTCCATATTACAAGCCAGGGGCCTCGAGGACTCGAATACATAGCTCGATACATAAGCGAGTCAGCGAAAGCAACAACATCTGAGTACAGACATAAGTTAAACAAGTTTTGCCTTAAGAAGGCTAGCACAAACATCAACGATCGAAGAGGCAAGGCCTCCTGCCTGGGACATCCTAACTACTCCTGGTCGTCGGCGGGCTCCACGTAGTAGTAGGCACCCTCAGGGTAGTAGCAGTAGTCGTCGGGGGTGGCATCTAACTCCTGGGGGCCACCATCTATTTGCATCAACCGGAAATGAGAAGGAAAGGGGGAGCAAAGCAACCGTGAGTACTCATCCAAAGTACTTGCAAGCATCAGATCTATACTAAGTATGCATTGGTATCAAATGGAAGGGTTGTATCTGTGGACTGAACTGCAGAATGCCAGAATAGAGGGGAAGGCCTTGCCTATCGAAGACTAGCATCTTCAAGCAGCTCCAAGCATCTTGCAACATGTAGAAGAGTAAAGAATAGCAGTTTAATTAACAAGCATGTTGTAACATTAAGGCCCAGAGATCCTTCCTCGACTCCCTACGAGAAAGCAATCTCGGAGCCACATATCCATCACATGTCTCAAGTAACCAGTTCTAGTTATAATAGATCAGGATACAAGTCTGAACGTCCGTTACCGTGGACACGACTATTAATAGATAATCTTCCCTGCAGGGGTGCACCACGTTTTCTAACACGCTTGATTACTCTAGCCGGACACACCTTTCTGGGGTCAATGCCCGGCCTCGGAAGATCAACATGTCGCAGCCCTACCTAGGCTCAGCAGAGAGGTCCCCGCCGGTCTACATCCTAAGCACTCCGGGGTCTGGGCCCATCGCCCGTTGCACTCCGGGTCGTTGTGCGACGAGCCGGGACGAGCACCACCTCATACTGGATGGCACAGGCCCGATAGGCCCACAATGCTGAACTGGATGTCTAACAAAGCTTCGGCTGATACCACGACGTCGAGGCCCATGACTATTCTTGCGTGGTGGTTAGTGTGTACAGGCCAAAGGCCAATTGAGAACAAAACCCACACCTGTTAGTGCATTAACAATTAAAAGTAGTGACGGCTGTCGGGACCAGTCCGGAGCTACCACCCCGTCTGGGTGATACCGCTAAACAGCCAGCCGCCACTGTCACATCGCACGGGTGCGCTCCGGGCCCGCCCGGCTTTCACATCAACTCGTGGGTACCCCTCAGGGCCGACCCGACTTCAACAATGGTCTCAAGTAAAGTCAAGGTAACCATGTGTCCAAAACATCAAGGAAGAAAACCCAAGGAATCACCCCTGGTGGATTCCACTCAATGTAATCATCAAGGTGAACGTAAGAGGGACCACCCTCGAGGTTCACACTTGAGGTGTTGCATGACAGAGCCGTATCGGGAATGGTGAAAGAGGAACCACCCCCATTGACCACGACCGAATAGCTACACTACGGAATTATCATCATGAGTGCGTTATGAGGGATCACCCTCGGCACTCGATAGCAGCTCTTCAGAGTCGAGCAACTAAAGGGGCGTGATGTGATGTGAGTTGTGAGGCTCTGGTCATCGATCACGTTGATCGAGTCGTCGAAGATGAAGCAGGGGCAACAAGGACAAGGTCGGGGTCATTGATGGATCACTAACCAACCTATACTAAGCAGTTTAGGATAAGCAGGTAACAATAGCAGATACAAAAGCAGGCTATGCATCAGAATAGGAGCAATCAATAACAGTAGCAAAATCTAATGCAAGCATGAGAGAATGGAATGGGCGATATCGGGGTGATCAAAGGGGGGGCTTGCCTGGAAGCTCCGCTGAAAGGGAAGCAGGGTCGTCGTCGACGTAGTCGATCACAGGGACATCAACAGCGGTCTCAGGGTCTACTGAAGAGAACAGGGGGAAGTAACAGTAAATATAATGCAAACAGATGCAACACAGATGCATGACGGCGGTAACACGCAGGGCTAGGGATGTTCTAACGCGGTGTTACACGATACCGGCGAAGGGGGATAACATCCGGAAAGTTTTTTCGGAGTTAGGCATTTTCGGACAGACGAAACGAAGGAAAAAATTTGCATGTTTGCTATGCTAGGGATGTGTGGCAGACGAACGGACCGCGTATTCGGATTCATCTCATCGTTCTGAGCAACTTTCATATATAAAACTTTTTCATCCGAGCTACGGTTTATTTTCTATGATTTTATCAAAATTTTAAATGATTTCGGCATTTATTTTAACTCACAAATAAACAGAAAATACCAAGTGTACCCAGCCATGTGCTAGCCACAGAGGCTGACTGGTGGGGTCCAGGGGGTGTCCAGTCAGCAGTTGACCAGTGAACTATTGACTGGTCAACAGGGTCAAATGGGGCCACATGTCATTTGCTCTAAAGACTAAACTAGTACTAAAATACTCCTAAACTAAATTAGTCCTAATTAACACAAGGGCCGGCCACGCACGGAAGTGGGCCGTGGCCAAGCCGACCACACACACACCACACACAGCACGCAACACACAATTATGTTTTCTGTTAACAAAAGATAGTGTTTTGTGATTTTCACAGGATTTATTCCATGCATCAAATGGATTTGGTCCAGTGGGGTAAAATGGAGTTTTTCAAGTATACTACCTTTCCATATTTTACTTAGTCCTGTTAACCGTTGTTTAAACGCAGATTATAGGCTGTAGAGGGGGTTAATCAATGTAAAAACTAAAAAGCTAGCTAGCAGTACAGTAGCTAGCAGGAGTACAGGCAAAGCATCAGCGGGTAGCAAACAGCGGCGGCGGCAACAGGCGGGCAGGCGCGGGCCGTAGCGGGTGCGGGCACGCGTGCGTAGGCATGCACGGGGACGCGGTCAGGCGAGCAGCCAGCGGTGCAGCCGAAGAGGCAGACAGGGGCAGAGCGACGCGGTGGCTGCGGCCGTGGTGCGGCGGAGCGGAGGCGGTGCTAGCGGGAACAGGCGCGGGCGGCAGTAGCAGGAGGCGGCGACGACAGTGGCGTCGCGGTGCTACGGCAACGACATTAGGCAGCGCAGGCAAGCGGCGGCAGCCGGAGCAGCAGAGCCAGCAGTTCAGCGCAGCAGGCAACAGCAGGAAGTAGCAGTTGCAGGCGCAACGCGCGACGACGGGAGCGGTGGGGTGCGGTCAGGGGACGGCCGACGTAGCAGCGCAGCGCGGGAACAGGAGGACGGACGCGAGGGGCGCGGCGACTACGGCGACGTTGTGTGCGTATGCGTGTGCACGTTGAGATCTAGACGAAGTGGCGAGCGAGTTGTGCACGGGGCCGAGGCCATTTGATCGCCGGAGCATCGCCGGCGACAAGCTCGGGCGGAGCCGCGTTCGGGCACGACGGTGAGGAGGAGCTACGGCGGCGGAAACGCGCGGGGAAGAGAGGGGAAATGGAGGAGGGGCCGCGCGGCTCACCGAGAGCCCGTAGTTGTGCAAAGCGTGCTCGAGGGAGGCTCGGTGTGGCCGGTGGTGGAGAGCAACGACGGCGATGGCGACGCTGAGGACGACCGCGACGGGCGCCCTCGGTCGCCGAAGGCGATGACGGCGAACGGGGCCAAGGGGGCGGATCCAAGGAGAGGGGGAGGAGTAGCTAGGGTTCGCTCCAGGGAGGGGCGCCGGCCCTATGTGTAGGCGGGGGCTCGTCGGCGGATGGCCGCCACGGCGTCGATCGGTGCCGTGGCGGGCATCGGGCATGCCCACGATCCCCCCGTGAACAGGGAGGGAGGGGTGGCGGGGGAAGTGGGCCGGCCTGCTAGGTAGGTGGGCCGGATGGCCCAAGGGAGGGGAGGCTTTGTTTTGTTTCTATTGTTTTGCTTTTATTTTTCTTTTAACCTTTCTGTTTAATCACTTTACTTAATTCTCTCAATATTTTAGTCTAATAAAACTATGAGACCTACACCTAAATTAGTATTATAGTTTAACCCTATGCCACAAAAAGTTTCACCCTCATTTAAAATAGTTTAACACTTTATAAAATATGAAAGGAAATTAATTAATTATTAAAGCCATTGTTTTAATTAATTTTTAGCACTTAACTATTTTATAAGAACTTTGTTCCTTCACCAGTAATACTTATGAATTATCAGCCATAGTCTATACATTTTAGTTCCGACATTATGAAAACTTTAATTTTTTATTTTAATTTAAATTTGAATTCGGACCAGATTCGAACCAACGCGAGTTTAACAACAGTAACAGTGATGACATGGCATCATTAGCAGAGAATTACTATAGCTTAATTATCCGGGCGTTACAGTGCACGTGCACCAAAATATTGTTGTTGATCCTATTTTCCACTGGATTTGGAAATGTTCACGCACTCTGAAAATTAAAATGTTTGGGTGGCTGTTGTTAAGGGATCGTTTGAATACTAGAGATGTGCTATGGATGAGGCACTGTCATGTGGAGGATCATCATTGTGTGTTATGTCCATATCTCATTCATGAGGATGTTGACCACTTGTGTTTCTCATCCAACTTCAGCGTCAGAGTCTGGAATTACTTGCAGATTAATTGGGATCCTCAACCTAGGATGACTACTTACCACATGGCAGCAAAGGCTAGGAAGGATTTTGGGCATAATTTGTCCACTGAATTGATTTTTACAGCTGCTTGGAATATCTGGATTCTAAGGAATGGCAAGGTTTTTAGGAATGAAAGGCCTACCTTCAGAGCTTGGAGACACAACTTTATTCATGACATAACTTTGCTCTCTCATAGGATAAAATGTAAATTCAAGGATAGCCTTCTGACTTGGATTTCTAACATCCCCTAGTTAGTTCTTTGTTGCCCTGTTTGGGTTGTAAGTAAGTCTTTTCTCTTTTCCACTTTTATTGTAAAGGACTTGTACAGGACTTTTGTTTCCTTTTGTTTCTTTGAATAAAGAGCTGTGAGGTTGTTGCCTTGCAGTATGTAGTCAAAAAATAGATCCAATATCACCGCATAACCTATACCATGTCAATGCTTTTCCCTTCAAAGATAAAGGGAAAACCTTCTTCTTAGCTTCATCTCCAGATAAGCATGCAAGCTTAAATAATCCACAAATTTCATCCACATATATCAAGTGCATATCAGGATGTTCAGTTCCATCTCCTGCATAAGGATTAGCTAGCGGTTGTTCTATCATACCCAAAGGAATTTCATATCTAATATTTTCAGTAGGTGCAGTAGGTTGAGGGGAAACTAATTGTGGTTCCGGTCAAGGTGAAGATAGCCCGAGCAAACCCCTCAAAGGATGGTTCTCCATAGTAACAACTGACAATAAATTTCAGCACGTAGTAATAATTTTTCCTTACCAAGAGTGCTTCACCCCCCGACAACGATACCAGAAAAGAGTCTTGATGACCTACAAGTATAGGGGATCAAGCATAGTTCTTTTCATAAGTAAGAGTGTCGAACCCAACGAGGAGCAGAAGGAAATGACAAGTGGTTTTCAGGAAGGTATTTTCTGTAAGCACTGAATTGTCGGTAATAAGTCGTTTGATAGCAAGATAATTTGTAACGAGCTAGTAACGGTAATGGTAAATGAAGTGTAGCACGGTAGCCCAATCCTTTTGTGGCAAAGGATAGGCCAAATGGTTTCTTATAATAGGCAAAGCGTTCTTGAGGGTACACGGAAATTTTATCTAGTCACTTTCATCATATTGGTTTGATTCATGTTCACTACTTTGATAATTGGGACAATTGCATTTTTACCCCTAGTTGGTTCCTACCCACGGGTTTTGCCCTTACTTTTCGAGCTTGCTCAGTTTTGCCCTTACTTTTTCCGTCGAGGTCTCTCGAATGCCCTTTGACCGTTTGACCAAAACTTTGAAAATTCATAACTAATTCATATGAACACAGAAAAATGCAAATAAGATATCAAAATGTTCAGATAAAAATTACCTTTATGTGCATATCATTTGCATTCAGGACAAAAGCATCATTTAAACTACCTGAGGTAGTTAATGTTATTAACATTATTAAAAATAAAAAGGTATAAACAATATTTTTTTCATGAATAAAAATTACATGCAAATGTAGGTGATGTTTTTTGAACATCCTGATATCTTATTTGCATTTTTCTGAGTTCGTATCAACTTGTTATGAAGTTTCCAAATAATGGTCAAAGTCGTTAGAACATTCATAACCAGATGATATGAACTCAGAAAAATGAAAATAAGATATCTGGATGTTCAGAAAACATCACTTACATTAGCATGTAATTTTTATTCATGAAAAAAATATTGTTTATACCTTTTTATTTTTAATAATGTTAATAACATTAATTACCTTAGGTAGTTTAAAGGGTGCTTTTGTCCTGAATGCAAATGATATGCACATAAAGGTAATGTTTATCTGAACATTTTAATATCTTATTTGCATTTTTCTAAGTTCATATGAATTAGTTATGAATTTTCAAAGTTTTGGTCAAACGGCCAAAGGGCATTCGAGGGACCACGACGAAAAAAGTAAGGGCAAAACTGAGCAAGCTCGAAAAGTAAGGGCAAAACCCGTTGGTAGGAACCAACTAGGGGCAAAAATGCAATTGTCCCTTGATAATTTGATATGTGGGTGAACTAGTGCTTAGGTGCTGTTCTTACTTGAACAAACCTCCTACTTATCATTAACCCCCTCGCAAGCATATGCAACTACGAGAAAAGTGTTAAGATAAAATCTAACCATAGCATTAAACATTCAGATCCAAATCGGTCCTTTAGGAAGTAGCGCATAAACTAGGGTTTAAGCTTCTGTCACTCTAGCAACCCATCATCTAATAACTACTCCACAATGCATTCCCTTAGGCCCAAATATGGTGAAGTGCCATGTAGTTGACGTTCACATGACACCACTAAGGGAATCACAACATACATACTATCAAAATATCGAACACATATCAAGTTCACATGATTACTTGCAACATGATTTCTCGCGTGACCTCAAGAACAAAAGTAACTACTCACAAATTATTATCATGCTCAAGATCAGAGGGGTATTAAATAGCATAATGGATCTGAACATATAATCTTCCACCAAATAAACCATTTAGTAATCAACTACAAGATGTAATGAACACTACTAGTCGCCCACATGTACCAATCTGAGGTTACGGTAAAAAGATTGAACACAAGAGATGAACTAGAGTTTGAGAGGAGATGGTGATGTTGAATATGTTGATGGACATTAGCCTCCCAAAGATGAGGGGGTTGTTGGTGATGACGATGGCTTTGGTTTCCCCCTCCGGGAGAGAAGTTCCCCAAGCGGAATCGCTATGCCGGAGGGAAAAATTGCTCCTGCCCAAGTTCCGCCTCGAGATAGCGTTGCTCCGTCCCGAAAGTCCTCTCCTTATTTTTTCTAGGTCAAAATGACCTATATACCAGAAGATGGGCACCGGAGGTCGGCCGTGCTAGGCACAACCCACCAGGGCGCGCCTGGGAGCCCAGCCGCACCCAGTCTTGTGCTCACCAGGTGGGCCCCCTCCTGTATTTATTTGCTCCAATATTTTTTATATAGTCCAAGACAATTCTCCTTCAATTTTCAACTCATTTGGAGATGTGCGGAATAGCTAACTCTGACATAGCTTTTTCAGGTCCAGAATTCCAGCTGCCGGTATTCTCCCTCTTTGTGTAAACCTTGCATATTATGATAGAAAAGGCATTAGAATTACTCCATCAAGCATTATTATGCACAAAAACATAGTAAATAACAGTAGGAAAACATGATGCAAAATGCACGTATCACCGGTCATGGTCACATGTCGTTCAACCATAGTTTGAGCTCATGTGTTGTCAGGATTCCTTCCACACGCTCTGATTGGTGGGTTTGACCGACACCGTACCCTGCGTATCTCGTTCTTAATTACCTGGCTTTCATGGTTGTTGTCTATATTGAGAGGTAGGCGCCAAATCTAAATTGTACATTATTTGATATTGAAAACACACATCACCCCTTCGAACATACATCATTTTGGGCCGCATGCGGGCGGTGCTAGTTTTGTGGTCCCTCTTGTGCGATTTTTGGTGATGGTTCAGTCTATTGGCCCAAGCGGTTTATATATATTCTATCCATTTTTATCGACAACAACAGTTGTCATTTGACCAAGCGATAGATTCACTAGTCCGACTTATGGTAGGTCATGGCGACATGCATGTATGACAAAAGTATCATTACGTGCATCCGCCCCGCCGACACGAAGTGGGAGGTGGGTCAAGCACCCTAGATAGGTAGCTACGACATTATATCATTATAGATATATCCAAGGGTGCTTTTGGGTTTGTGGGGCAGGTGCCACCAAACTTGTGCATTGTGTATTTAAAGTTTTAAACATCACACCCTATATTCCTACATATATTTGGCCACTTCCAGGTGGTTCTTGACTTCTGGCCCCTCTCATCGATATTCGACGACTTGCCCAACCGTGGGCCCACATGGTCAAAGTTGTGCATTGGAATTTTGAACATCACAGACCACCCTTTTCACTCATATATATTTGGGCCACATGCTGGTGTGGTTGTCTTCTGACCCTCTCTGACTTTTTGTGCTGCAAATACTCGGATGATGCTCAACGAACACGGTGTACTGGCTTAACCATGTGCGATGCAAGTGCGCCGTGAAATCACCACGACTACGCAAGCGTGATCAATGGTGTAGGTAGTGGATTAACCGCGTGCGATGCTAGTGGGCTGTGAAATCACCACGACGGTGCAAGCGCGAGCAGGGGTGGAGGTAGTGGTTTAACCATGTGCGATGCAAGTGCGCTGTGAATCACCACCACTACGCAAGCGCGAGCAAAGGTGGAGGTACTTGCTTAACCATGTGTGATGCTAGTGCACTGTAAAATCACTACCCGCGCAAGCTAAAGGCGGGTAGTTTATTTAGATTGAATTCCACGTCTGCGTCTGAAAATTAGGACGAACCGTGTGCGATAGACCAACTGCCTAGAAAACTAAAAACAAACTACCCGCCTTGAGCGTTGCAAAAATCGGCGGTTCCGCCGCTTTTCCTTATTATAATACACTCATATTCTTATTGGACCGTGTGCGATCTTGGGTGCTCCCACCCCGCATCAATTCCTTTACCCAATTTTTAGTAGCCGCGGTACTTCAACCGTCGCCCTCCCTCATCCACCACCATCTCCACCCACCACTACTAAAATTTTCAGTAGCGGCGGCGTATCCTCAAAACAACACCTGCCCCCTCCCCCCTCCCAAACCCTGGCACGGCCGCCGACAACCCTTGCCGGTCTGCTCATTCCTCCTAGCTTAGATAATAAAGTTCGGGTTACCCAGCGATTCCCATACCGTCGCCCCACTCCCCTGAGTTTTTAGATGAGGCCTGCGGTGCCCCCCCCGCCAGATCCACATCCCTTGCTCTAGAGTGTCGTAGCCTAAGCCCCACCACGTATGCTGGGGAGCCCGACAAGTGTTTGGCCCAGAAGAGGTTTATCATGGCCTCTCTGGCGGACGTTGGCAAGGTGGCCACCGTTCGCCCCAACCTGTCGATCCTGGAGCAACACCTCACCGCAGAAGCCGACGAAGATGTTGACTACGTTGCTATGTTGAAGGATC
This sequence comes from Triticum aestivum, assembly GCF_018294505.1. Taxonomy (NCBI): domain Eukaryota; kingdom Viridiplantae; phylum Streptophyta; class Magnoliopsida; order Poales; family Poaceae; genus Triticum; species Triticum aestivum. The sequence goes on from NC_057805.1 coordinate 146,160,438, forward strand.
ACGTCAGCGGGCTAGCATATTACTGTATCTCGGGAAAGTAGGCTACGGCATCAAGCTTATCGACAGTCTGATACGTCATAGGTTAAGTGGTCCATCACCAATACCTCTGGTTCAACCGCCGTAGATCTCTTCGATGGCCCTGCCGCTGATCTCCTCCGCCACGCGGTCTGATACGTCTCTGTCGTATCTACTTTCCCTAATGCTTTTGCTCTTGTTTTGGACTCTAATTTGCATGATTTGAATGAAACTAACCCAGACTGACACTGTTTTCCGCAGGACTACCATGGTGTTGTTTTTGTGCAGAAAAAAAAGTTTTGGAATGGAACAAAACTTTTTGGAGAATTGTTTTAGAATAAAAGAAAAATACTGGAGCCAAGAACCACGGGTGGGGGGCCCTGGGTGAGCACAAGACACCAGGGCGCGCCCCCTGCAGGCGCGCCCTGGTGGGTTGTGCCCACCTCGTGGCCCCAATGACCCTAAACCCGCCGCTATAAAATCCTATTTTAAAAGAAGAAATCAAGGAGGAAGTTTCATCGTGTTTCATGATACGAAGCAGCAGCCACCTCCCATTCTTTATTGGGAGGCCAGATCAGGAGTCCGTTCAGGGCTCCGGAGAGGGGGATCTTCAATCTTCGTCATCACCAACCCTCCTTCATCGCCAATTCCATGATGCTCCCCACCGGGAGTGAGTAATTCCTTCATAGGATCACTAGTCGGTGAGGAGTTGGATGAGAGTCATCATGTAATCGAGTTAGTTTTGTTAGGGCTTGATCCCTAGTATCCACTATGTTCTGAGATTGATGTTGTTTTGACTTTGCCATGCTGAATGCTCGTCACTTTGGGCCCGGGTGACATGATTTCAGATCCGAACCTTTTACATTTTCATCATTATATCTATGTTCTAGATCCGATCTTGCAAGTCATATTCACCTATTATGTGTTATGATCCATAAACCCCAGTGTGACAGTAATTGGAATACTTTCTGGTGATGACCATAGTTTGAGGAGTTCATGTATTCACTATGTGTTAATGCTTTGTTCCGGTTCTCTATTAAAAGGAGGCCTTAATATCCCTTAGTTTTGTTATGGACCCCGCTGCCACGGGAGGGTAGGACAAAAGATGTCATACCAGTTCTTTCCATAAGCATGTATGACTATTTACGGAATACATGCCTACATTATATTTACAAACTGGAGCTAGTTTTGTATCGCCCTAGGTTATGACTGTTATATGATGAATATCATCCAACGAATCCACATATCCAATGCCTACGAATTTTCCATATATGTTCTTTCTAAGGTACTACTGTTGCTATTACTGTTACACTTGCTACAAAATCATTGCTATCACTATTACTGTTACCACTGCTATCAAAACTATCATATTACTGTGCTACTGATCATTTTGCTGCAGATATTTAATCTCCAGGTTTGGTTGAATTGGCAAGTCATCTGCTAATACTAACAAATATTTTTGGCTCCCCTTGTGTCGAATCTATAAATTTGGGTTGAATACTCTACCCTCAAAAACTGTTGCGATGTCGTATACTTGTGGGTTATCAAGACCTTTTTCTGGCGTCGTTGCCAAGGAGCATAGCTATAATTGTTGAGTCACTTGCGATTATTATCTATTTATCACGATGAAGAATCTGAAGGATACCAAGACTAAGAACGTTCCCTCTAGGACGAGGGGAGGTAAGGAACTGCCATCACACTCTGCACTTGATTCACCTTCTGTTTTGAGTAGACTTGCAACATCACCACATGCTATTAATCCTGACATCTCGCAAGTTATTGATGATGCTACTTCTGGTATGAATTATACTCGTGATGATGCTAGTACCTTGCTTGATGATAATGTGCCACTAGGTGAATTTCATGATGAACAACTTGCTAGAGCTAAAGTTATTGAAAATGCTGAAACTGATGAAGTACTTGAAACTGAAAATCTTGAAACACCTACTAGACCTAGCTCTCCTTGATGTGAAATGCCTAAGGTACCTGAAGGTTATGTTATGGATGGGGAGATAGCTAGATACTTTCTTGCTTGCAATGATACGGATGATCTTAAGAAAATACCATGCAAACTGAATGAAAAATCTTTGAATGCTAGAATGAAATGTGATCCTAAGTTTTCTAGTTCACCTATCTTTCTTACCGATAAGGATTATGAATTATCTGTCGACCCAGAGTTAATTACTTTGGTTGAATCTGATCCTTTCCATGGTTATGAAACAAAAACTGTTGTGGCACTCCTTACTAAATTAAATGATATAGCCACCCTATTTGCTCATGATGAGAATATTCGCTATTATTATATTCTCAAATTATTTTCGTTCTCATTAAAGGGTGATTCTAAGATATGGTACAATACTCTTGCTCCTGGTTGTGTGCGTAGGCCCCAGGATATGATTTATTACTTCTCTGAAAAATATTTTCATGCTCATAAGAAACAAGCTGCTTTACAGGAAGTATTTAATTTTGTGCAAAATGAAGAAGAGAGTCTCCCACAAGCTTGGGGGAGGCTTCTCCAATTGCTTAATGCTTTGCTTGATCATCCCCTTAAGAGAAATATTAGATATCTTCTATAATGGACTAACCGATGCTTCTAGGGACTTGCTAGATAGTTGTGCTGGTTGTGTTTTAAGGGAACGAACTGTTGAACAAGCTGAGGAATTATTGAATAATATATTGAAAAAAATATGATGATTGGACTCTTCCTTAACCACCGCCTAAGCCCACTCCCAAGAAGAGGGGTATATTAAATCTCAGTCCTGAAGATATGCAAGAGGGAAAGAAATGTATGAAGGAAAAAGGTATTAAAGCTGAAGATGTTAAAATTTTACCTCCGATTAAAGAAATACATGGAATTGATACACCACCTCCACAGGTCATAGAGGTAAATTCTTTTATAAAGTTTGATGAAAGTGACATCCCTTACAAGACATCTCTTACAATAAACACCCTAGTTAATGCCTATATGAATTCGATAAGTACATCATCAAACAAGATCACTTCAATGCAAATGTTATGAAACAATTGAAATATATTTCCAATATGATTGCTTGCTTGAGTGACTTGCTATTTAGAATTACTAATGATGTAAGAGGTGTAGGAAAACATGCTTCTATGGTTCAGACTCAACTAGAACAAGTTGGTAAAACTCAAAGAGAGTAGCTTAGTGAAATGAATAATAACATGAATGACTTTGCTGTGAGTAGCAACTAGAGGAGGTAAAATGACTCCGGAACCACTTTACCCTGAGGTACACCCTAAAAGAATTGAACAAGACTCTCAAAGAATTAACACTGACGCACCTAGTCCTTCTAAAAATAAGAAGAAAAGGAAAATGATAGGACTTTGCATACCTCTAGTGAACCTGAAGTAGAAAAACCTCCTAATAATAATAATGATGTTTCTATTCCTGATGTTGAAACTCAACCTGGTAATGAACATTCATCTTGTGATAATGAAAAAGATAACGATGATGTTCATGAATACACTCAACCAGACATTGATAAAGAACTGGATACTTATGTTGAAATAGAACCAAGTGTTGATCTTGATAACCCACAACCTAAAAATAAAAGATATGATAAAACCGATTTTGTTGATAGAAAACATGGTGAAGAAAGAGAACCATGGGTTCAGAAACCCTTGCCCTTTCCACCTAAACCAACTAAGACAAAATATTATGAAGAATTTGAACGCTTTGCTGAAATGCTTAGGCCAGTCTTTTTGTGCACTCGCTTGACTGATATTTTAAAGATGGCCCATTATGCAAAATACATGAAAGACATCATCACTAATAAAAGGGAAATACCAGAAGCCGAGATGTCCACCATGCTTGCTAATTATTCTTTTAAGGATGGAGTACCTAAAAACCTTGGAGATCCAGGAATACCAACTATACCTTGCTCCATAAAAAGAAATTATGTTAAAACTGCTTTGTGTGATTTAGGAACTGGTGTTAGTGTTATGCCTTTCTCTTTATATAAAAGACTTGATTTGAATAAACTCACACCTACTGACTGATAAATCAACTGCCATACCTATCGGTATTTGTGAGGATGTGCCTGTTGTTGTTGTTGTTGTTGTTGTTGTTGTTGTTGCAAATGTTACTATCTTAACAGACTTTGTTATACTTGAGATGCCCGAGGACGACAACATGTCGATTATCCTTGGTAGACCCTTTTTGGATATTACAGGGGCTGTTATTGATTGCAATAATAGCAAGGTTAGTTTTCATATCACTGGTAATGAGCATACGGTGCATGTCGGGGGTTGGATGCGACATATGCCAATGGATGGCTTAACATGGTGGGAGCGAGTAGAACGTCGCCGGTGCCTGGAAGCGGGATGAGGCGTAGACACGAACGTCAGCGCACTTTACCCAGGTTCGGGGCTCTCCTAGGAGATAACACCCCTAGTCCTGCTCTGCGGGGTCTCCGCATGATCACTAAGGCACTAGTGAGTACAATGGTGCTTCTCGAGCTGTATGCTAGAGGTGGAAGAAGGCAGGCTCGCCCTCTCCTCTCTCTATGTGTGAGTCTAGTTCTAACTGGTTGGGAACCCTTTGCATGGGTGCCCTGGGGGGTTTATATAGGCCTACCCCCCAGCGGTACAATGGTAATCTGGCCAGGTGTAGGACCCGGCTGTCAGTGTCTCGGGTCGCCGGCTTCTCCGCCGGCTACTGGAGCCCGCCGCCTTGTGGGCCCCGCCGACTGGTATGGTACGGAGCCAATAGGCCGCTCCCGCCGCTCGCAGGTCTTGCCGGCTGCTGATTACTGTAGCCGCGATGCTAATGACACATGCTTGGTCAGGGGAGCGTGGCTACAGTCCCGCCGCCTGGTGGGAGATCACTGTAGCAACACCGTGTCTCATCTGGTTAATGGTGCACGGGCCCCGAGGAAGGAACGGGCCGCCTGCTAGAAGCGGGCCTCCCTCAGGTCCGACTAGTCAGGCTTCCGCCGTCTTCCGGGATCTCGCTGCCTAGTAGGGCCTGCCGCCGGCAGGCCGTACCGACAGGCCGTCGTGGGGGCAGGGCACTGCCTGACAGGAGTGACGTCAAGGGTGGAGTGGCAACAGTGCCGCGCCGTGCGGAGATCTCCGCTTGTACGGGGCACTGTGGCCGCGCCTTGCCCTGGACGTGGGGGTGATGGACTACATTGTAGCCACACCCTGTCTTGTCTTCTTAACGGAGGCGTAGACTTTGAGGGCCGCGGGCCGACTGCTAGGAGTCGGCCTCTCTGGAGGCCGCCTGCTAGGAGTCGGCCCGTCTTGGTGCCGTCTTCTGGATCTTGGCCGCCTTCTGGCAGCCGGCCATTCGGGCCAGCCGGCTACTAGGAGGCGGCACTTCATTCTGGACGTTTATGGGGCGCAGCCGGCCCAATGTCCTGAAAGGTTCAGGGACTCGGGCTAGACTACACGTGGCCCATTACTTCGACAGTAGTCCCCGAAGCTGGTGAGCGTCGTGGTTGATGAGCCGAGAAGCCTCAGCAGTTTCCTCCTCCAAGTGCTCTGGACGGAAGCTTCATCCGACTCCCGGCGTGCCGCTTGGAGCGAGTCGGCCACGACCAGACGAACTTGTCTGAAAACTTCGAACACAACAACGGGAACCAGGTGGTGTGTTAGCTAAGCCTCCTGGCTCGCCGCCCGTCGTGGGCACGCCATGTGGCGTCAGCCAGCCCGGCCAGCCTGCTAGCCCACGCGCGCGATGGGACATGACAGCAGGCTGGGCCCGCCACCACCGAGCCTTGGCACGCGAGCGGATCTGCTGCGGCCAAGGCAGGCGGTTGAGCTTCTTCGCGGAGTTACTGCGCGCGGTAACTTGCGCGGTAAACGTGGGGACATGGGGTCGTGGGCACAGTTAATCCCACGATCCCACGCCTCGCCCCCTCGGCTTCATAGCCCACCGGCTATAAGTAGGGGGAGGAGGGGGAGCGGCGGAGCACGCGCGCCCTCCTGCCCCGTCCTCGTCTCCTTCTTCCTCTTCTTCCTGCGGCGCCCCCGAGCCACGCGGGAGTGCTGCCGCTGCTCGTCTCCGTTGAGCTCTTCCGCCCCGCGCCAATTCTCAGCTCCCCCGCCGCGCCATTTACCTCGTCGAGCTCCTCATGGCGCGCGAGCGGGGAGGAGATTGGGATGGGTCGAATGTCACCGAGGACCACTTCGCCTTTCTCCGCGATACGCTGCGCCTTCCCGGCGCGGGCTACATGAAGGCGCGCGTGCCTCCTGCGGGGGAGATTTCGTCGGCGCTGGGGGAGGGCGAGCGGGTCGTCTTCCGCTCGCACTTCATCTATGCCTTTGGCCTGCCGGCGAGCGGCTTTCTCCGCTCGTTCCTCGAGTTCTATCATCTCCAACCGCATCACATCACGCCCAACACCATGATGTTGCTGTCCGCCTTCGTCACGATGTGCGAAGGCTACCTCGGCATCCTCCCCACCATCGAGTTGTGGGGAGCATTCTTTTACACCAAATTGGGCACCTCTGCCAAGGAGAAGGCGGCCCAGTGTGGTGCCTTCATCGCGGTGCGCCGGCCGTCGCCGAAGCACTACAAAAAAAAGACACATCTGTGACATTTTGGGCCGAACGAATTTTTTTTCTGTCATACATATGACACTTCTATGACGATGATTGTGACAAAACCCGGTATCATCATAGATGTGGTGGGCTCCTACTTCTATGACAAAAAATCATGACAGAAAATGGGCTTTTCGTCCTGGGCGGGCCGGAGACGCAGCTGCATGACATTCTTTGGTCCATCCATGACGGAAAAAACCGTGGTAGAAGCGAGGGCGAGGAAAATTTTTGGGAGTTCCCGGTTACTGTGGGAGGTCGGGGGCCGAGCGATGCACGTTTCTCTCGTACACGTATGCGCGTGTGTGCGAGGCGTTGGCTCTAACTGAACCTGAGCGAGGAGTTGGGCTCTAACTGAACCCGAGCGATTGCACTGCAGGCTACGCGTTACTGAACTCGAGCGATCAATCGATGGCTGTTGAACCCGATCGAGCGATTCCTTCGCTACTGCCGCTAACTGAAGCCGATCGATGCTGCCTCTGGGATGAACAGTGAGTGTTGCGGGGGGGTTTGGATTAACAATGAGCGGTGGCGTTGCCTCTGGATGAACAGGACCCCGTGGTGTGGTGGAGGGCTGGATGAACAGTAGACGGTGGAGGGGTGCCCGTGGAGGGGTGGTTGAACAGGACCCCGTGGTGTGGTGGGCTGGATGAACAGTAGACGGTGGAGGGGTGCCCGTGGAGGGGTGGTTGAATAGTAGACGGTGGAGGGGTGGTTGAA
>NC_057805.1:146168004-146174294 GCF_018294505.1 Triticum aestivum
GTTGAACAGTAGCCGGTGGAGTAGCGCGCGATGGGGGCTGGATGAACAGGAGCCCGTGGAGGCTGGAGGAGGTCGACGGTAGCCCGTGGAGGCTGGAGGAGGTCGATGGTGGAGATGAACAGTATCCCATGGAGTCCCGTTTTGCGGTACGCCACACCCCTCCCGATGAACAGGACCCCCGTTTCAACCATAGGAGGTCCGTTTCGTCCGTTTTGCGGTACGCCACACCCCTCCCGATCAACAGGACCCCCGTTTCGACCGTAGGAGGTCCGTTTCCTCCGTTTTGCGGTACACCACACCCCTCCCGATCAACAGGACCCCCGTTCCGACCGTAGGAGGTCCGTTTCCTCCGTTCTGCGGTACGCCAGGCCTCGTTTCCATCACCTGTTCCGTCCAAGCCCTCCCGATGAACACGACCACGCATTCCGTTCCGACCCAGCCAGTTGGCTCCCACGCGTTCCGTTGTCTCCCGATGAACACGACGCATTCCGTTGCCTCCCCAAGAACACGACGCATTCCGTTGCCTCCCCATGAACACGACGCATTCCGTTGCCTCCCCATGAACACGACGACGACGCTGTTTCTCCGTTCCGACCCAGCCATGTACACGAGCCCTGGCCGTACGTATGCGCGAGTAGGCGTTCGAGACCCGACCCGTATGTACACATACGTGGCCGTATTTTCTTTCTTGCACCCTGGCCGCTGGACGTACGTGTACATGCTACGTGCGAGCCTCTACTACGACACGTACACGCCTCTACTACGACACGTGCGCGCCTCTACATCCACCACTATATATGTACGTACACGTTCGCGACCAGAATGACAACGCTACGTACGCTTCGACCAGGTGGGTCCCGACTGTCAGGCACTTCCTTGCGTGCGAAGATGTAGCTGGTGGGTCCCAGCAGTCAGAGGGGCGAATCGTTTTGTTTTGTTTTTGCCCGGACGCACTTCTTGCATGCGAAGGTGTAGCTGGTGGGTCCCAGCAGTCAGGGGGAAATGTTTTTTTCACGAAATACAGTGGCCCGTCCGGTGGGTCCCCACTGTCAGGTGGAGGAATAATTATTTGGCACGTAATAAAGAGGCACTTCCTTGCTGCGGCCGTGGACCCAGCTGTCAGCCTCTCCACGTAGAGTCCACGTCCGATGGAAGCCGTTCCTTGACCACGTTGACCACGCCGCGCCGAGAGCACCAGGGCGGTGGACGACGACGAGGCCTAGGAAGGGGACGACGCGGAGCCGGGGAAGACGCGGCAGTGGATGCCCACGCGTAGAGGAGTACGAGGGTTCACTGGTTCGCTGTGGTGTGAGGCTGCCGTTGCCGCAGAGTAATAGGGGGTGTGGGTGAGTAGAGGGATGGCCTGGCCAGCGGTGGGAGTAGTAGGGGGCGGTGAGGCCTCCGCCGCATCGCAGCCGGCCACGGGAGGCAGGAGCACGAGGCACGACCGGTGCTGGTTTGGGCGGCTGGAGCAAGAAGACCAGAGGTTGAAGAAGCACTACGGCCGTTGGATGGACATCGTATGGTCACTGGAGCTAGAATCATGCATATTGACTAAGTTGACAAAGCCCTCCGTCCCCGTCAACTTAGTAGGCCCACAAGTCAGCCTGCCACTATACTGGGTCCCAGCTAACAGGGGGAGTATTCATTTTTTTGTGCGTAATAAGGAGGCACTTCCTTGCGTGCGAAGATATAGCTGGTGGGTCCGAGCTGTCAGCGGCGGTAACGTTTTTTTCACGAAATACAGAGGCCCTTTTGGTGGGTCCCTGATGTCAGGTGGAGGAATCATTATTTTGCGCGTAATAAGGAGGCATTTCCTTGCGTGCGGCCGTGGACCCAGCTGTCGGCCTCTTCACGTACAGTCCACTTCAGATGCATGTCGGTCGTTGACCACGTTGACCAGGCCGCGCCGAGAGCACCAGGGTGGTGGACGACGGCGAGGCCTAGGAATGGAACGACACGGAGGCAGGGAAGACTCGGCAGTTGTTTCCAACACGGAGGGGAGTACGACCGTACGAGGGTTTACTGGTTCGTCTGCCATCGCCGGAGAATAACAGCAGGTGTGGGTGAGTAGAGGGATGGCTAGGCCAGCGATGGGAGTATGGTGGGGCGGTGAGGCCTGCACGGCAGCAGAACCGGCCGCGGGGAGGAGGGAGCAGGCAGTCCCGCCGGCGCTTGTTTGAGCGGCTGGAGCAGGAAGAGCAGAGATTGAAGAAGCACGACGACCGTTGGATGGCCATCCAACAGTCACTGCTTGTGCGTCAACCTTTTTTTAGGAAAGCCTCAAATCTGTGGAAAACAGCATACAGCCCATCTGCCATTATTTCTAATAATTTACAGCCCATTTGCTAATTATTATGGTTTTTTTGGAGCCCATATTCTTTTTGTTAGCATTACAGCCCATATTGTGGCCACGGTTAAAAAATTATACGAAATTTTGCATATTTCGGTGCGGTCCGAACTGTTTTTAATCCCAAAATTTCGACTCACATTCAAACTGATTTTAAAAATAAATGTATATCAATATAAAATCCAGCAAATTCTCCACGCATAAAAATTAATGTAATTTAAAATCTCGAAATGAAAAAAAATATTTGAAACTAATTGCCGGTTTGATGTGTTTTAAAAATGTACAACCCATTTCTCATTACTGATGGGCTATTTTCTCGGCCAGCCGAATGAAAGCTCTCCTCGTCCTGAAAGATTTGAAGCCCAACAGGCCTGACAAAGCGACTTACTTGGCAAATCACAAAAAAACTGGGATGTGGCCATGGACCCAGCTGTCAGCCTCTCCACGTACAGTACACTTCTGATGGAAGTCGTTCCTTGACCACGCCGCGCGGAGAGCACCATGGCGGTGGACAACGGCGAGGCCTAGGAAGGGGACGACGAGGAGCTGGGGAAGACGCGGCAGTGGAAGCCCGCGCGGAGAGGAGTACGAGGGTTCACTGGTTCGGCTGCGGTGTGAGGCTGCCGTCGCCGTAGGGCCTGGCCAGCGGTGGGAATAGTAGGGGCGGTGAGGCCTCCGTGGCAGCACAGCCGGCCACGGGAGGCAGGAGCATGCGGCACAACCGGCGCTGCTTTGGGCGGCTGGAGCAAGAAGACCAGAGGTTGAAGAAGCACTACGGCCGTTGGATGGACATCGTACAGTCACTGGAGCTAGAATCGTTCATATTGACTAAGTTGACAAAGCCCTCCATCCCCGTCAACTTAGTAGGCCCACAAGTCAGCCTCCCACCATGGTGGGTCCCAGCTAGCAGGGGGAGTATTCATTTTTCTGTGCGTAATAAGGAGGCACTTCTGGTGGGTCCGAACTGACAGCGGGGGGATCATTTTTTCGCGAAATGCGGTGGTCCGTCTGGTGGGTCCCAGCAGTCAGGGGCAAACGTTTTTTTCGCGAAATACGGTGGCCCGTCCGGTGGGTCCCAACAGTCAGGGGGGAAACGTTTTTTCCGCGAAATACTGGTGGCCCGTCCGGTGGGTCCCTGCTGTCAGGTGGAGGAATAATTATTTTGCGCATAATAAGGAGGCACTTCCTTGCGGCTGCCGTGGACCTAGCTGTCAGCCTCTCCACGTACAGTATTCTTCCGATGGAAGTCGGTCGTTGACCATATTGACCACACCGCGCCGAGAGCACCACGGCGGTGGACGACGGCGAGGCCTAGGAAGGGGATGACGCGGAGCTGGGGAAGACGCGGAAGTGGATGCCCACGCGGAGAGGAGTACGAGGGTTCACTGGTTCAGCTGCGGTGTGAGGCTGCCATCGCCGCAGAATAACGGGGGGAGTGGGTGAGTGGAAGGATGGCCTAGCCAGCGGTGGGAGTAGTATGGGGACGGTGAGGCCTCCGCGGCAGCACAGCCGGCCACGGGAGGCAGGAGCATGCGGCACGACCGGCGCTGCTTTGGGCGGCTGGGGCAAGAAGACCAGAGGATGAAGAAGCACTACGGCTGTTGGATGGACATCGTTGACCACACCGCGCCGAGAGCACCAGGGCGGTGGACGACGGCGAGGCCTATGAAGGGACGACACGGAGCCGGGGAAGACACGGCAGTGGCTGCCCACGCGGTGGAGATTACGAGGGTTGACTGGTTCGGCTGCCGTCGCCGGAAAATAACAGGAGGTGTGGGTGAGTAGAGGGATAGAGAGGTCAGGGATGCGAGTATGATGGGGCCGTGAGGCCTGCCCGGCAGCACTGCCAGCCACGGGAGGTGGGAGCAGGCGGTTCCGACGGCGCTAGTTTGGGCGGCTGGGGCAGGAAGATCAGAGACTGAAGAAGCACGATTGTCGTTAGATTGACATCTAACGGTCTGACGCTGGTAGAGTCGATTGTTGACTAAGTTTCTTTTTTGGGAAACCTTGTTTATGCATGCACTTAGTAGGCCCACAAGTCAGCCTCCAAATCTATGGTGGAGTCCGAACTGTTGTAATCCCGAAATGATAAACATTTTTTAAGAACTTATTGATTTGCCAAAAAAATCGTTTTTTTGTAAGCAAATAAGACGTGGGACAATTGAGTTGGTTTAAGGGAAAACCAGTGGTAAAAAAATCAGCGCTGGGTGGGAAAAAAGAACAAAAATAAGGATGTAAATATGAAAAGGCAATTTTATGTGTTTTCAATATAATGATACGTGTATATGAACTAGTAAAACTATAGGTAGAGATTAGAAAACGGATGTAGGACATGCGTTTCAAGAGGAAAATAGAATTGGGCTGTGTGTTTGATTCAGTAAAAAAACTGCCTGCGGATGTTGTAAGACAAAATATAACTAACGTTGGCGGGCCAGAGGCCAGTAGATACCTGCTGGATCTTAGTGCCCCGTTGTCGTCATGGGCTGGGCCTGTTAAAAACAAAACCAACCCTGGGCAGTCTACAGCCCAGTTGAAACTTGCTCGACCTAAAAAACAATATACGTGCTCAATAAACGAGAGAATTCTGCAAGTACAGACTGATAACTGGGATGCAGCACATATTTTTTTTTATCGTGATAATAAGTGCATGCACTTGTTTCGAAAAAATTGGAGAACTGGGAATTCGAACGGCGGGTGCTTATGCTACCCATCAAATAAAAATCAGGTGCCTGAAAATTCGTTTCGAAACAAATGATTCAGCTTTATATCCACGTCGACCCTCGGCATGATGGTTGGAAGCAAATGCAAGTTCATACCAAAAGATTGTTAACAACAATACCAACTTGCGGACGACAAGGTAGTACAACTACCAATACCAAACTAACTTATAATCTTTTTACTCCTGGCCCTAGTGTTCGTCTGGTAGAAAATCTTGCAGAGGACCAGCTCCCGCTCCTTCTCTTGCTCCAGGTCCCCGAGGTGGTACTGGTGCATCACCCAGTTGGTCCTCTGCTGGTCGAAGTTCTTGTTGGTGTGCAGCACCAGAACCTTTTTTGTTGCCCGTCTTGCCGGCAGTTGACCATCACCGGCAAGGTATTGCCGGTCTTGTGCCACATCGCGTGCATGCCGCACTCCGACTGTATCTTGCGATGCGTCCACGTGCCCCTTTTGAACGCCCTGGAATTGCGCTAGTAGAAATGCTTCCTTAGGCCACTCAGTGTGATACCTGCAGTATTGTGGAATACAGGTTTTAGTGTACCTAGTTGGCATTTTCATAACATCTTTGGCTGGTTGCAGTCACTTGTTTCACTTTTTATTAACTGTCATATTGTAATTGCTTCACCAGGTCTGCATCTAAAAAGAAAAATAGAGCTATAAACAAAGGAATATGTTTGTGCAAGTAGACGGCCGATCGGTGTCTCACCTGGAAGTTTCTCAGGTTGGATGTAGCATATGCCGTGCTCGCTGTCGATGGTTGGTATGAACAAATCAATGAGAGACTGAAATCTCGCGCTGTCAGCAATCACTTTGGCCTCAAGGTGCTCGATCAGCTCCTGATCCATGGGATCGAACTTGACGCCAGCCGGCAGCACCGGCCAATCCTTCTTCGACTTGCATCGGTAATTCCAGTTATATGGTACTCAATGTATGATCAATCAACTGTTTTATGTGAATGATGAAAGATTTCGACAGATAAGTGGTACTCCAAATCTGAAGTCCAGAATACCCGAACACGCCGCCGGGATTCTTGTGTCACCTCACGCGCAGCGTGTTGTCACGTCAATTCAATGTGTGGACATGATGAATAATTTGACCGACGTATACTAGTACTGCTACTGTACTACTTACTAGTCATATTTAGTGTCACAATTTATACATAGGTTTAACTAACAAGTACGCACTTGAAGCCTAACTGATATATATATATATATATATATAT
>NC_057805.1:146174304-146193068 GCF_018294505.1 Triticum aestivum
ACCCGAACACGCCGCCGGGATTCTTGTGTCACCTCACGCGCAGCGTGTTGTCACGTCAATTCAATGTGTGGACATGATGAATAATTTGACCGACGTATACTAGTACTGCTACTGTACTACTTACTAGTCATATTTAGTGTCACAATTTATACATAGGTTTAACTAACAAGTACGCACTTGAAGCCTAACTAATATATATATATATATATATATATATATATATATATATATATATATATATATGGCTTCTACACAGCATCTCCATTATCATTATCAGTACATCCTACGCAGGTGAGTTAGGATGCACTTGATCCCAGGAAGGTATCTATCCTTCAAACCAGGGGAATGCTTCAAACTAACAATAGTACATAATATCCAACAAAAGAGGGTCGTGCTACAGCAGCAGAATACATGGCTCAGTCTAGATATCAACACGAATCAAGTTGTGCATATTTGTTGTTGGCATGAACCACATCGCCGCATGTCGGGTTTGCAAAAGCCATCCATCGCATGGAAGCTTGATGCCTTTCACACACTGAAGATTATCCGGCAACAAGTTGTGTCGACGAATCTCTGGATATGGTGATTCATGAAACCCATGGTATGATGTGTAAACACAGCCTCCCCCCTCGCGAATGGAAGTTGCATAGCACAGTAATCATCGCCGGTGATATGATCGATGATTGGTTGGATGATCGGATAATTGAGCCCGAGGAATAAGGAGTGGTTGCCGAGGCTGTAAAGCCGCCTCCAGTTGAATACGCCTGGCCCAACGGAGCTGGGATCTTTCTCGAACACGAAGCAGCCATAGCCATCAATGTCACGAACGCCCCACACATTGTACTGCATGTGGTTTGATGTAATGGTTTGGTCAATTTGGTACGTGCGAATGAGCATCAAATGACCGCCGTCAGCTGAACGAGCGATAAACCACCACCCATCGGCTGGTATGATTCCTGGTCCTGGAATCATGAAGGCCAGTGCATTTGCGTCTGCTGCAACAATTCAAATAGGAGACCAAAAGGACAAAAATAAACAATCATGTTCAGAGTATGTGTGGAATTAAGATTATTATAATAGTGACACATATCATAGACAGAGAATTGCAATGTCGTGGTCATAATCATACCCCAAGTTAAAAAAAATAAGCCAATGGCTTTCATATTCTAGCAATATGTCATGGTTCAAACATCATGTAACAATGAGAGGAAAACAGCTATGACAGTGCCTACTCATATTCTACCATAGCACTTACTACTACTGTTCTCATATCAACTCTAAGCAATAACATGCGTTGTTATAAAAATCTTGTAAACGAGAGTAACATATAGCAATCATGATGTTATGCTCATAATATGTATTCTAACAATCATTAGATGCCAATTGTTCTCATATCAACTCTAACAATAACATGTGTGGTCATAAAAATCTAGGAAATGAGAGGAACATATAGCAATGATGTGGTTATAGACATGCTATGCATTCTAAATTTGTAACAAATGAACAGGCAGTCGTATTCATAAGGTAAATATGAGATGAGATAGAACAATTACACGATGATAGATTCCACCAGTATAGGGAGCCAATATGTGCGTCGACAGCGTAAACGATGCCATCGTGCACTATAGCATCAGACAGAAATGTTGCCTCAACAGGATTGATGATGAGCCATAACCATGTATGGCAACCGGATTCCAGATAGACTAATCCCATGTTGAACAAGGCAATGAGCTTGTCATCCATGTAGTCTTCTGATGGTGTCGGCACTTCGCAGATTACAACTTTCTGCAACACAGAGGTCGAGCCAAAAGCTTGACGCGTCTCGTGCGTAGTAGGTAGGAGTGTCCGACGGGCCGCGAGGCTCGATGGCGGCGGTATCCAACGATCGAAGGGTGATCTCTTGCTGGGTGTAGATATCCACGAGACGCCACGGACTACCGATGTGGTGGATGAGGACGATCCAGTTGGCCTTCATGCCTGCCCAGTAGTGGCCGCGCATGAAGGACAGGTGGACGGGTAGTGGTAGCATGTCGAGGGGAACCACGGCAACCTCTGTAGGATCGTCAAGTCAGTGTCTGGGCCACCTACGAGGATCGGGCATCAGCAAGCAGGGTGTCTTGAAAAGAGCCGGCCGGTTGCAGACGAGTAGACGGTACAAAGACACCGAGCATGCGGCCAGACGGACGGTGCTGAGTAGGTCCATACGACTACACATCTGCTCCAAGAGAACATCGGGGAGGGAATTCCAATCGCGGACGGTTCTACCATTGGGGTTTTCGGTGCCTGCGAGCCAGCGGGGAAGTGGATTTGGGCGGGCGAGCGAAGAAGCTTCTCCTCGTGTGGCCGAGCAGTGAGCGGGGGGGTATGGTACGCGCGAGCTACCAAGGAAGATGGCGCGGGCGGGCGAGTAGTGAGCGGGGGTAAATGGTGTGCGGCCGACGATGGGGAAGAGAGGAGGAAGAAGAAGAGTGGAGGACGGGGAAGAAAGTGCATTCAATCTCAATTCTACTAGTACTACTACCAGGATATACCGTCCTTCGGAGTGTAAATAGTTACACCGATGACATGTGGGTCTACCCCAACAGGGCCCATATGTCAGTTAATGGAGGACAGAGGTGCGTAGGCGTATTTGCGGAAGCGTGCTCTACTGGCAAACATGATGGCAGTACTGGGTAAGGCTGATTTAGTAACACCAACACGCTGGTTCAGCTTATTAATTACGTGTCCCATCTGCTACAGCGTGTATTGTCACTTCACTGCGAAGACTAGTTGAATAGTTCTCTCTGACCGAGATGGTGAATAATGGATCGCGAGGACTTCCTTTCTACAGTATCCCTATGCCTCTATGCTCACTTCACTCATTTTGCTCCGTACCTAGTCACTTGTTGAAATCTGTAGAAAGACAAATACTCCGTATTTGGGAACAGAGGGAGGCTTTTACTCCGTACTATTTGGGAACAGAGGGAGTATCACCATATGGAGGGAACAGAGGAAGCTTGAAATATGAACATTTCAATGGGAGGGAGTAAGCCCCATGCATGCATGCAACATGCAACACTCACACGTCCACATGGACGCACGCAACACTCACGCACCCATGTGGCACACAACACACGACGCAACACACACGCTCACGCTCAAGTGATCAACCTACTCCCTACGTCCGTGAAAGACTGTACATTTAGAGATTTACACATTGACCAGGGCATAATTAACGCCCAAAAGTAGCAGACATATGTGTGCATGCGACCATTGAGATAAGAAGATGAAATGACAGCCGTTGCATGCTGTAATTAAGGATAGACATGTAGCCTATACCTACAGCACAAGTTGGTGCATTAGTCAATCAATATCGATTTAGATTAAAGGCTAAATGCATTGGAAGTGTAGATGTACATCATGTACTACACTCTTTGTTTTATAGCCGATGTACACTCTTTGTTGGAAGACCGACGGAGGACACGTGCATGCACTCACATACACAGCCAGGGCGGTTCGCGCGCAAGGGTTGGACTCGTGTCGCGCCTGCGTAAAGTTTTGTTTAACTCATTTCTTTGCTCTGCCAATTGACAGGTGGGACCCAGAAACCAGGTGGCAATTTAACCAGTCAACAAAGTGCCACGTCAACTATGTGGCCGGTCAGTAGGGTGCAATACGGTGCTCTACGATGAGCTAGTGATCGTGTAATCACCGCAAAACTATATGTAGTGACCGTAAAGAGCGTATTGTTACATACATTGACCGCCAGTGTATTTTTCTCGTTTCAAATTAAGCCATATTAATCGGAAAGGACGCAGTATGGACTACTACTACTAGTACTAGTACTGCTTTGATGTGTCCCGTCAACTATCCGAACGAGGAGAAGCTTGCTTACTACGCCTCTCCCTCGCCCACGCGCGCGGTGGTTTGCAGGACGAGGAGAGGGTTTTGACTACAGCCCCCTCTCCCTCTCCCTCTCCCTCGCCCTCGCCCTCGCGGTGGACGTGCAGCAGTTCAATCGGTGTCAGATTGCCGGAAGCATATTGTACTGTAGTATCATCATTGTTGGACCTTCCGAAGAGGCGAAGAGCCAAGTGCAAGGTTCACACGAGTACGAACTGTTGAACCTCCCGAAGAGGCAAAGAGCCAAGCGCAAGGTTTTATAGGAGTTGTCGTCCTAGTAGGAGTGTACTACAACTATAGCGAACGATGCTACTGTATGATGCCGCCACGTCATGTATATCCAAAGCTGTGCCACCTTTTTTTCTCAAAGAGCGTGTTGGAGCCCGTGCAACAACCACACAAGTTGCACGTACACATAACACATTTACTAGTAATAAATTCTAAAGGAAAAATGCCAGTATGCCACACAAGTTCATCTCCAATTCATGTGATAAATTTGTGCACGACTAGTCTACATATATTCACAGCGCTACCGTTCACAATTACCGTACTCCACTTACACGTTATAGATGGGCTACATGTCCTCCTCCAGGTTCCAGTCCCAGGTGTTCTTCATGGATGGCACGATCCATAGCGGTGGGCAACGGGAATCATTGTCGCAGCTTCCTAGTACGGTTCCACACGATGGAGACTCATCCAAGCTGAAGCAGCATAAATCAGGGATAGCGTGTCCCAGCATGACGTTCATCCGGCGGTGCGCACTGAAGACACAACCATGCTTCATGAACGGCAGGCCTTCCGTGTCGTGCACGGAAGGTGGCATCCGCTTCACAATCGGGTAGCTGTCCCCGATTAAAAGCGAGTACTCTCCAAGAGTGTTCCTCGGCACCCACGTAGCATCACGGGGGTCGAAGTCGGCGCCGTTCATCTGGTACACGCGGCATCCCAGATCTAGACACATGGTGACGTACATAGTCAAGGTCCATGCATAATAATGTTGTGCTCAAATATGGCGGTCAGTAATACTTTGCAGCAAATAGTACTACTCCGGTATAGAGGAAGTAAAATAACCGGCTTATTATATATAGCCACTCTTAGCTACATGGATGAGATAGTAAGACATGGAAAAACAAAAATGGTGGCAGCTAGTGGGTTCAAGTCTTCAAGGGCCTAGCTAGCTATACGCGTCCTCCAAGGTAAAAAGTACTCCTACTAGTACTACAAAGTATACTACTAGTACAACAATGAAAGAGAAGGCGAGAGGGTTAAAAAATGGAATACCTGGGTAGATGGTGACGGTCCGATCGTGGTAGATTGTGTGACCATGTTGCACATCAGTGGTACCATGGGTAATGACTGCTAAGATAGTTGATCCCAATATGCCAAAGTCAGCTACAAGGTTCCAGGTTAGACCGAATCGCGGATGCAAATGCACATACAGGATCGGCGATATTATTTTGATCGGGGGATGACTGGTCCCTGCAAAATAATGGAGTACCGTTAGGGATGCAAATGATGGTTTGTGCATTCCGTTTGTAATCTCCCGTACCGTAGGATGGCAACCAGATGAAACAAGTCCCCTGGCTTGTCACGGCGAAGATGTGGCCTAGATGGCGCACGGCGTCTTCGAACGTGTAGGGGTACAAATCTGCCGCCGCCAACATGCGCCAGCCTCTGCCGTTACTGCCTCTTGCATTGATGGCAATCCTTATGTCGAACACCGCGATGAGATAGTAATCGTCGTAGCCGCGTCGCTTTGTCGGCGGGTCCGCAATTGCTATCTTCTTCAATATCACGTAGGCATCATCATACATATTCAAGCCCAGCTAGTCCGGAAGGCCGATCCCAATGGTGGAGAAGGGGTCTACCGGAACGGCCGCACTGCTGTGGATGTTGTGCAAAATGATGGTGGTATCCGGCCGGAGGTATGCAAGCCAATCTTCATTGGCACCGACCCAGACCTATATATAAGATGGTGGGCAGCGGAGAAATTATGGGATGGAAATGGAATAACTAAGTACTACATGATCAAACTCCATTACTGACCTGCTCATCGGACAAAATCCGACTACCTCTCAACGTCGGCAACTCTAGCGGAGTCAACGTGCAACCATGGCCAGGGAGCGGTGGACTGTTCGAAGGATTGTCCCATAGAAGAACCTTCTCCTCGAGGACGCATGGAAGACCAACAAGCATGGCCTTTTCCCAAGCCTGTTTAAGCAGCGTCTTGAAAAAGTTGGTGCAGGAAGCACCGAGTCTTGCGGCGGTGAGGACGTCGGAGAGGCATGCGATTTCTCCCAGAGGATCATCGTCCAAGGTCTCCCAGCCCTGACGAGGAGGAGACCGCCTGGCGAATCCGTGGGTGCAGCGACGAACTGCCTTCTCTTCGGGGGGAGGGGAACTGGCGAGGAGGAGATAAGAGCGTAGTAACCGCAGGGCCTCGTCCCTTCCAACTGTAAATCGTTCCTCAGCGAAGGGGTGAGGCTATTATTTACTACTAGTACTAGCATTATGGAACGTTATGGGATTGCAT
This sequence comes from Triticum aestivum, assembly GCF_018294505.1. Classification (NCBI taxonomy): domain Eukaryota; kingdom Viridiplantae; phylum Streptophyta; class Magnoliopsida; order Poales; family Poaceae; genus Triticum; species Triticum aestivum. The sequence goes on from NC_057805.1 coordinate 146,180,720, forward strand.
TATACTGTAAATAATAGCACTAGTAAGAAATTTTTGGCACTAGGTAGTAGTTTTTGGCGTGGATTAAGAAATTTTGGGTATGTTTTTGCCATTTTTTGTACACGCTAACTAGTGTCAAAAACGTCTTACATTATGTGACGGAGGAGTACGTACTCGTACTATAGCAGTACTAGTACTACTTTTCTCAACTAGTAGTGCGATGTACTGTACTTCTAGTCTAGTCTAGTATAGTGCACCAGTTTTGAACTCTTGAATCTCAGGGCCAAGGAGCTACAGTTGGAAGTGGAGGGTACTACTGTTCTCTAGAACCATCGCTGTACTATCAATGCAGGGGAAGTACACCTGCATAGTGGCCTAGTGGGTACTCTCGGTGCTCTATTCAGCCGCTCCTCTCACGTAACTGGCCTACTCAGCCGCTGCTCTCACGCACACACTAGCAGCCTGTTTATCAGCGACGGTTACTGCGGGGGCAAAACATTTGAGTTATTTGATACAGCGAGACTAGGCTTTTCGCTTCCATTTGTGGAGGTGTAATGGATCTCGTCGAACTTTGTTAGTAGTTCCTTCTTTATGAATGAGATGAAGCAAAGTTTTTGCCTCCGTTTCAAAAAAACACGTCAAGAGGAATTTCTTTTATAGTAGAGCCGATAATGGAGTGAAGTCCATGCGTGCAACGCCACAAGCTACAGAGTAGTAGTAGAGCACTTTATGTACAGAGCCATATTGCACAGTTCCCAATGCCCCACCAGGCTTTTCCGGCTCCTCGGGCTTAATTGGGAGGCGCTAGTTTAAATATGCTACTAGCTGGAAGCTGCAAGCGAGGTGTGGCTAGGGCGAGCACGCGAGCCACGGGATGCTGGGAAGGAAAACCCGTTCACGTGGCTAGGCTGTCCAGTGCACCCAGATTGTGGGGCCGCACGTCCGTTTGACTTCAAAACTCAAACTACCTGTGTAAAATATTGGCTTGCAGCAAAGTGTAGTAGTACTATTTTTTAAAAAAAGGCCGTCGTGCGTTCGGCCGGGATCGAACCCACAAAACGAGGTATACACTCCCGCGACCACTAGTAGTACTCGTTGGAGTACACCGCAACCTAGATTCGCCTTTTGTCGCTAGTAGTACGTACATTGTTCCTTACAAGAAACCCCTAATGGTTAATAGTATAGCCAGCTGCTGGCTATAAGCCAGTGCCATGTCATCTACAGCCCATCTTATAGCCAACATGTACAATAATAGATCAAAAGAGTGTACTACTTTTTTATTATGTGGCCCACTTCTCATTCTCACAAAGTGCCTAGGAGCACGTGCTAGAGCTGGCTCTTCACGAAGAGCCCTCTTACCTTCTCTCCTCTTCTCTTTCCTCCAACTAAGCAGAAATATACTAGTTTATTTCTTATAGCCCGCTAACTCAGCTCTATTGTACTTGCTCTAATAATGCAAGAAACCACTAAAATGCCAAGAAACTACTACCACTTGCATACGTGGCAGACTTAAGATAAGACTACCTTATCAACCATTGTACATGCTCTTACCAACAAAAATCCTCGAGTGACCTCCTACCTCTGGCCCTTCCACCTAGTCATCCTCGGCCATGGGACGCAGCTACCGCCGCCGGCAGAAGGCGAGGTCAAAACCGCCGGCGGTGCGGAGCCCATGTTGCGGCAGCCCGGATGCCAGCTCCGTCCGGCGCTCGCGGCCGCTAGCTAGCCAAGATAGCTCCGTCCAGCTGCTTGTCTGCAAGGTTTGCTAGCTAGATTGGCACGGTAGCGCGGTGGCTTGCTCGCGCGCGCCACGCTAAGGCCAGCCATCTGGCTCGAGCAAAGGCCAGCGCGGCGGCTTGCTCGCTCGTGAGTCACGCTCGGGCCAGCCTGCCAACCTGTGCGGAGGCCAGCGCGGCGTCCGGCCTGTCTGGCGGAGCGGCGGCCAACTCGCTCATCACCGGCGCCACCGACGAACATGCATCAGTACTGTTTGAAGTAATGTTCAGGAAAAATAATGATTTGAGGGGGAATAACAGGATAGAAGGTCAGATGTGGGTCCCTCGTGTCAACGGTCAAACAAAATGTGTTGGTTTAAGTTGCCTCTCAGCACGGACGTGTGGGCCAACCCTGTCATAAATGGGTTTAAACGAACCTAATCGGTAGGAGTACTAGGTAGTTTTTGGCGTGGATTAAGAAATTTTGGGTATGTTTTTGCTATTTTTGTACAATAGATTCTTCCTAGGGCTGGTTGAAAGTGGTAGTTTTTTGTTAAATACTCTACATATTGTAAGTAGGAGTGAAAGTTAAGCTTTGGAAGCCAATAAGCAAGGCTAGTTACATAGTGCATATGTGTACATGATTGAAAGTAAATATCAACCATGAGTGACTAATATCTTGATGGAAAACTCGAAACTATGGAACACTAGGAAAAAATGCATGGTTGGAAATACTAGCAATGTTCATGTCCGTTGCAACGAATCATAATTAGAATAATACTTATTCACAAACTTGGTACAAAACACTCTAATTTTGATATACATATGTCACTAGAGATATATTATGTTTCAATTAGAACATATTCCTTGGGCTGTTTTGGTGAGGTCAGGGAGGGATGTGGTTGGTTTTAAGATACTAATTATGGGTTTTTCTACAAATTGGTAGACAAGTGGGATGTTGGTGAGAAAATGCAACAACTTACCTCACAATCGTTAAATGTAGATCTAATGGTCAGAAACGACGGATGGCAGACACACCAGCATCACCAACTTAGTCTTGTGTAGGAGTACTAGCAAGATCCGTGAATTGCACGGAACATCAAGATGCATTTTTTTATAAAACACTTGTTGTGATTGACCCTTGCGGGAGTAATCCCATGTGTAAAAACTAATGATATCTCGATAAATATGAGATAAGGTGAAGAGGAGTGGGGTGTGGTGGTGGTTGGTGGTCGGACTGAGCGGAGGCATGGGGATTGACGACGCCGGCAGCGGCCACCAGGCCAGTTTGTTCCAGAGGCTTCCTTTCTTAATTGCTCAACAATGAGGTTTGTTGGAGATAAGGATGAACGAGGGAAGGCCTTGTCTGCAAATGTGGAGAGGGGTGCGGGTATCTTTTAGTTTAATTTCCATCCGTCAGATATAGATCGGACGGTCTATATTGGAAGATGGCACACGTACCATCATCACCGACTCGGTTTGTCAGGACCCCGATCCCAAGTCACACCGATCTAGCCTGTAACACCTCATATAGCATTGCGGCCTCACGCACGGTACTCCCACGGGTGTCGCCTTACCATGGCCCGGGACCGTTTGCGCCTTTTGGCTCACGTATATGACAATGTCGCTAGCATCCATATGACAGAGAACCCGGGCCGACATGGCTAGTCGTGAACCCAAAGCGGCACTAACGTATGGGAACAGGCATACATGAATCAACATCGAACGTGTCGGTCAGCAGTGTGTGAATCCGGGCTGTAGCACTGGGCCAACAGGACTCCGGGAACCCGGGCTGTAGCAGGCTAGGCAGGACTCCGGATATCACCGCGTGACATTTCCCCGAAGGGACAGACACATGAACGATATGACTCACATGCCGGCCAGTCAAGTGTCCAGAGCAGTAGTGCTGGGCTAGCAGGACTCCGGTGAACCGGGCTGTAGCGGACTACTATGGCTCAAGGAGGCACTAGACTACATTTCCCCATAAGAGAGGCTGCTAAGGATAAACAACTAGGTTGTCGGATCCCACACATACCAAGCATTTCAAACATACACACAATATGCTCGATATGCGCAAATACAACATGGCATCACAACAAAACTCTACAACTCAAGTACTTTATTTAAAGGGCTCCGGAGAGCCTTACATAACTTGTTCATACAGATAGGGGTTGCATGACCCGACACTCAAGTCATACAATCATACAAGCACATGCGGAAGCAAACTGTCTGGGTACAGACACTAGAAAGAAAGAAGGCTTGACGAAGCCTGTCTATCTACATAGGCCCTTCACAAGCCTAGATCACCACCTGGGTGGCAAGTCACTCGTCGTCGTCGAGTTCTACGTAGAACCCGTCAGAAGGGGCGGTGTTGTCGTCTGAAAACAGTAATTAAAGCAACATGAGTACAAAGGTACTCAGCAAGTCTTACAAGAGATCCTACTATACATGTTCATTCTCAAGAAGGTAGTGGGGTTATTGCAGCAAGCCAGCTTTGACTCTTGGCTAAGCTATCCTACGATACACCACTTGTGAAATAGTTTTCGCACACGAGTCCACTAATCACCATCTCAATACTCCACCGTGGATCCTCCCTCGTCATCCAACGAGAGGGCCATCCGCGGTACTCACACTTATCTTGAGGCTTTTAGTAGTATCCATTTACTTGTCTATGAACTGCATAAGCGACCAAGTAGTCCTTTACCGCGGACGCGGCTATTCGAATAGTTTCATACCCTGCAGGGGTGTACTTCGTCACACACGCTCTCACCACTTATCGCCGCTACACGACGTGTACTCGGCAACCTTCAAGCGGAAGCCCAACGTGGGTGTCGGCCACAGCCTACCTAAACACTCGAGTCTCTAGTCCAGGTTTATCGCCTATTCGGGTTCCATCCGCAGGGAGTCCGGCCGAGGTTTCCACATACGGCCCCGAACGATGTGTGCAGGGTTCCCGGTCACCAAACGGGCGACTCGGTACACCGGGCCACGAGCCTACCGCATCACAGCCCACCCCTTGGTCAGCGCTGTCCACGGCCTCCAGCTTACTACAAACACCAGAAACTACGTGCAACTCCTGGACAGAGGACAAGGGTGAATAAGAAGCCGAGGGGGTCCATTGGTTTCGGGCCCAATGTGTGGTAGTAGCTGAGTCTTAAATCACGCATACAGATCTCAGTTCTTAGGGACGGTCTCAATGAAACAACCCACCATGCACTCCTACATGGCCTCCCATCGATACCTTTACCAAATCGTATTCAACACTTCACTCTCATTACCGACACACGCACTTTCACTCTAGTTCATCACCCTGATGAGCCAGACCTGACACAACTCTAAGCGTAGCAAGCATAGCATTGTAGGAACACAACATGGCTCAATCAACTCCTACACATGCTAGTGGGTTTCATCTAGTTACTGTGGCAATGACAGGTCATGCAAAGGAAAGTGGGTTCAACTACCGCAACACACACAGCAGTTTGAATCGCGTTGTCTTAATGCAGTAAACGAGAGCAGAAGCGAGAAGATGGGTTTGTATCGAAATGATCAATGGGTTGCTTGCCTGGCGGAGTGGTGGTGGGATACTGCCCTTCAGTTGGATACTCGTGAATATCCTCGGAGGCAGGACCTACCACAATGAACACATCGAAGCACAATCAACCCCAAGCAAGTGCAACAATATGATGCATGCATGATACATGGCAAAATGGATGTATTGGGCTAATGCAACTAAGGCCAGAAAGGTTTGGACTAATTTGAATCAAGGATTCAAATTCCAAGTCCATAAATGGCCCATATTAGTGCTTTATCTTGTTCTGTAAAAAACAGTAGATTAACTTGCTTAATCATGCATGAAACCAGTACAGATGGATAGAATGGATTTTTCTGATCATTTTTCATATATAAATCTTTTCATTCTGAGCTATAGATTATTTTCTATGATTTTTTGAAGTTTGTGATAATTTCTGGAATTTCCAATGTAAGAATAATTCCAGTAAATGCTTTATTGCGTCAGCCTGACGTCAGTGTGACGTCAGCAGGTCAACGGCGTCGTCCAGGTCAAACCTGACGTGTGGGTCCCCTGTGTCAGTGTCACTGTTAGATATTTAGTTAATTAGGATTAGTTTTAATCTCCGACTTAGTTAAATCAGCAGGCGGGCCCCACTTGTCAGTGACCCTGGGGGGGTCAAACCGTGGTCAAACCACGCTGACTCGCCGGCGTTTAGCCGCCGGCGACGTCCAGACGCGGCGGTGGTGTGCGGGATTGCTCCTCCGGCGACCAAAAGGACGGCGGAGAGCACCTACGTGTAGCTGGGGGCGAACCGCGTCGACTGGTGGTGGTAGTGGAGCTCGGGGTCGCCAGAATCGACGCCGGCGACGAGCCGTGCGGCTGCCGGAGTACGGGCGTGGTTGAAACCGTAGCTAGAGAGCACGGCGAGGGACATGCGATGGCGCTACGGGTTCCTGGCGTTGCGGTGAAGCTAATGGCTATGGTGGTGTGGCCGTTGGATGGCCGGAGCCTCGTCGGCGACGAGCTCGTGCGGCGGCGCGTTCGGGTGAGCTTCGTGCGGTGGCTACAGAGCTCGAGGGAGATAGAGGAGAGGATGGGAAGGTAGCCATGCTCACGGTGGTTGCGACGGAGCAGACGGCGAGGTCGGAGATGAGCTGTAGCAGTGGCGACGGCGGAGGGGATCTCCGACGGGGAGCGGCGAAGGCGAGGTCGGTGGCGGAGCTTCGGGGCAAACGAGCGCTCGGGGCTCGGCTTGCTCGAAGGAGTGGGCGACGGCGGAGCTGTAGGACACAGTGGGATGGCGCGAGGTCGACGGTGGCCGCGGTTACTCCGGTGAGGTGTCTGCGGCGGCGTCGGCCATGGTGGGGAAAAGGCGAGGGAGAGGCGATGGGGGAGAATGACGATGTCCAGGGGCTCGGGGCGCGTCGAGGGAGGTCGTCCAGCTCATCCGCGGCGAGGGCGGCAAGCAGCTGGCGCGGTGGCGAGCTCGCGCTCGCCGCATCAGCTCTCTGCCTGCTCTGGCGAGGGCAAGCAGCTCGCTGGCACGGGCCAGCACAGTGCTGGGCCGCCAGGTGGGCTGCCAGGTGAGTTCTCTGCCTTCTGTTTCTTTCTCTTTTATTTATTTATTTCTGTACTGTGTTTTGAAATAGTAAAAATACTATTTCATTTAGAAAAACCCTGAAACTATTCTGAGGCACCTTTGAGATTATTCCCAACAGCCTAAAAATACTTTCAAAATTATTTGGGCATTTGAAAATATTTATAGCATTTAAAATGCCCAAATGCAAGTACTTATGACTTGTGCAAAAATCCAAGATGGCCTCCAAAAATATGAAACCATTTTTGGCAGAGGTTTTAGCCAAGACCAAAGGTGGTGAACATTTATGGAGGGCATTTCAGGTTCATTGAAAAGAGTTTTAGTAAACCCTAGTTGTTCCAGGGGGGGGGTGCTGGGGGTTTCTGGCATTCCCCATTTCAGGTTTCTGTGAAATGTAGACATGATGCAACACTCTAATGCATGAACTAGCTAGGATGTGACACGGTTTTTTATAAGAGAAGAAATATAAGTATGGAGATACAAACGTATTATCGATACTTGCTTCCGTAAACTAGCATCTACATTCTATTCAACGCCTTGGCATGTGGGGCCTTAGCACATTGACTTTTCGACTGTGTAAAACAAAGATCTTCCCGTCGCCGACAAGGAGGGGGTGACGGCGGCGCGCTTTTTGGCTTGCTCTAGTCCTAGTAGTCATACTAGGTGGTCTAAGCATGTGTAGATTTATTCTTTTTCATGTCTTGTGTTCGCCGTACTGCCACGACTGTTGATGAATAGACGGTAATTATTCACGGGGAAACCCTTGTTGAGCGTATTTGCGAGAGAGAGAGAGAGAGATAGTGTGCGTGTGTGATATGTTAGAGACTGAGGTAATGATAACAGATTCTTTGTGTCTATGTGTGTGGAGGATAGAGAGAGACATGTACATGGGGCTTTGTGTTGTGTAACGTGGAGACACATATACATAATTAGAGAGTGAGTGTGTGAGATACACATGCGGACATGAGGAGAGATGAGGATCCAGATAAATGGGTGTTTGTGCGTGTCTGTGTGTGTTTGTGCACGCGTTAGTGTGTGAGAGGGAGAGAGTGTATGTGGAGTAGAGAGACCACTGATGATGTAAACCTAGTATAAGGGAAGGGGAATGGTGTGACATGTGTAGTAGCGAGATAGCACGGGTGCAGGCGGGGGGAGCAGACTATTTGGAAGAGACATCGAATGTGTGTGTGGGAGAGGGGTGTGAGAGCGAGAGAAAGAGAGAGCTAGCGACGGAGAGAGAGAGAGGAAGAGAGGGGGCGAGAGGGGTCGTTTGTGTCCATAAATGGCATATAGATAGGGAGACAATGTTGATGTTGTCCGAAATTGGCCTATGAACGGAGACGCAAGGGAAGCGAGTCATCGTGTGTGTGATAGGGACTTCATGAGAGATCTAGAATAGATGGTGTAGAGAACAATGTGCGAAATCGAGAACGATTATACATTAGGGAGCTATGCAAAGACTCACGACATATATGTATACAGGGAAGAAGCTGGGGCGGGTCCGCATGTGGGAAAGATAGAAAGAGGAGAGTGGTGCACAAGGAGACAAAGTGTGCTTGTTTGCAGTGGGGGTGTTGTGTGAGGTGAGTGCGCGAGAACCACATGACTAGGGAGATAGACGTTTGGGGGCGACGTTTTGTGTGTATGGGAAATATACACTCTACATAGTGCGTGTGCTTGGGTAAGAGAGATAGTGGGAGACCTAGAGAGTGAGGGAAGAGATGTGTGCATGCCCGAGAGACAAAGTGATAGAGACCTATGTTGGTGTCCGGACTTTACAAGAGAGAGGGGTGTTAATGTGCTCGTGTGTTGGTGTTTGGGGGAGAGAACGACTTCTCTATTTGTGTGTGTGGTGGTGGTGGGGGGGGGGTTGACTTTAGATAAAGAGTGAGGTGTCCATATTTGAGGGACTTTAGCGTAATAGAGATATTGTGCACTCATGGTTGATCAATTTGTTTCACAGTTTGTACTATGAGATAACGATACTTTTGAACATGCGTGATATACCTTGATGTACCAGAATTACAAACCTAAGATTGGAATTTTGGAATTCGATTCCATCATTAGCTTTTGTAGTTCATTTAAACGGAGGTACATTTTTAAGCCGGGATTTCGTGATTTCAAATTCATATATCAAACCTAGAGATATACACATACGGGCATGTTCAAACTTTATAATCATCCACTTTATTCATACACATACACATTTTGGCTTTTGTCATTGTAACGCCCACGATGCGGCTATATCTCCCACGTGTCGAGGCACGACTTAGAGGCATAACCGCATAGTGGTTTTGTCACAAGAAGGGTCATCTTCACACAATCCCATGTAATGAACAAGAATGGGATAAAGAGTTGGCTTACAATCGCCACTTCACACAATACATGAATATAATTCATACATCATCCAAAATACAAACATATAGACCGACTACAGTCAAGATCCAGATGAAAATAAGACAACCCCAAATGCTAGATCCCCGATCGTCCCAACTGGGCTCCACTACTGATCATCAGGAGAAGACACATAGTAACGACCACGTTCCTCGTCGAACTCCCACTTGAGATCGACACCATCATCTGCACTGGCATCGTCGGCACCTGCAACTGTTTTAGTAGAATCTGTGAGTCACGAGGACTCAGCAATCTCAAACCCGCGAGATCAAGACTATTTAAGCTTATAGGAAAGGAAGGTGTAGTGAGGTGGAGCTGCAGCGGCAAAAGCATATAGGGTGGCTAACATACGCAAGAGAGAGCGAGAAGAGAAGCAACGGAATAGTCGTCATCTAGCAATGACCAAGAAGTGATCCTGAACTCCTACTTACGTCATACATAACACAGACCATGTTCACTTCCCGGACTCCGCCGAGAAGAGACCATCACGGCTACACACGCAGTTGATGTATTTTAATTGGGTCAAGTGACAAGTTCTCTACAACCGGACATTAACAAATTCCCATCTGCCTCATAACCGCAGCCACGGCTTTCGAAAGATAATACCCTGCAGGGGTGTCCCAACTTAGCCCATCATAAGCTCTCACGGTCAACGAAGGATAAACCTTCTCCCGAAAAGACTCGATCAGTCTCGGAATCCCGGTTTATAAGACATTTCGACAATGGTAAAACAAGACCAGCGAAGCCGCCCGAATGTGCCGACAAATCCCGATAGGAGCTGCACATATCTCGTTCTCAGGGCACACCGGATGAACACTACGTACAGCTAAAACCAATCCTCGAGTTTCCCCAAGGTGGCGCTGCAAGTGGCTCTAGTTTGGACCAGCACTCAGAGGAACACTGGCCCGGGGGTTTAAACAAAGATGACCCTCGGGCTCGCGAAAACCCGGGGGAAAAGGCTTAGGCGGCAAATGGTAAAACCAAAGTTGGGCCTTGCTGGAGGATTTTTATTCAAGGCGAACTGTCAAGGGGGTCCCATAAATCACCCGACCGCGTAAGGAACGCAAACTCAAGGAACATAATTCCGGTATCTCAGGAACTAGGGCGGCAAGAGTGGAACAAAACACTAGGCATAAGGCCGAGCCTTCCACCCTTTACCAAATATATAGATGCATTAATTAAATAAGAGATATTGTGATATACCAACATATCCATGTTCCACATGGAACAAACTTCAACTTCACCTGCAACTAGCAACGCTATAAGAGGGGCTGAGCAAAAGCGGTAACTTAGCCAAACAACGGTTTGCTAGGAAAGGATGGTTAGCGGCTGACATGGCAATATGGGAGACATGATATAGCAAGTGATAGGTAGCGCGGCATGGCAATAGAGCGAACAACTAGCAAAGCAAAGATAGAAGTGATTTCGAGGGGTGGTCATCTTGCCTGCAAGGTTCTCAGAGTTGTCGAAAGCTTGATCCTCGTAAGCGTACTCAACAGGTTCCTCGTTCACGAACTCGTCTCCCGGCTCTACCCAAGACAAGAACACAAACAAACGGAACCACGAGAAATGCACAAGCAACATGATGCAAAACATGTATGATATACAAGATATGATATGCGATGCATATGCGTGCTCCGGAAGGAAAAATGATGAACAAGGCAGTAACTTGGCAAACCAAGCATGCCACTGGAAAGATGAGATGATTTCGGTCGAAATCGATATAAAGTTCACCGGAAACGGATGCACGGTTTGTAAATGGCAAGCAAAACAAGAATGACACGAATCTGCGATTAACAGCATGATAGCACTTAAAATGCAATAAGTAACAATGCTACAGCACTCCAACATAGCAACAAAGCATATGACAGTAATCTACAGGCGATGCTTGACAAAAGATGAACACTGAGCTATGGCTAGTTCACAACATATCAAGCTCAAACAAGCATGGCAAAAGTGCAAAAGATAACAGGATCACAGACATGGCAGAAAACAGCATCAGGTAGCAATGTTCAGAGCTCGAAATCAACATGCTACAGGAACTTAACATAGCAAAACAAGGAATGGCAGTGTTCTACTAAATGCATATGACAAAAGTCCCTTACTGACCATAAGCCAAAAGGGACCAGAAGATATGATGGCAAGCATGTAAACATAGCAAGTTCCGTTATCAGGTTTCAGACTTGGCAGAAAACAGAGCATGGCAGAAAAAATAATATGAAGGCATGTTTGTGAGCTTGATGCACTCACTACAGAGCAATTCATGACAAAACAAGCACACCTACAGCACGATGACATGTTTGGGAAGCTATCCATGGCAAGAAAACAAGCATAGCATGTATGGATAAACTACAATAAGCTTGGCAAAATTGCATATCATGTTAAGAATCTGCTAGAAATATTTTATAGCAAAAGTAGAGCAAGATTTAGTCATGCTATGGTACTCCATAATTGCAAACAAGGGCAGGAATGGATCAATTCCAACAATAGCTACAAAACATCCTTACTGAATATCTCCAAAATATGCATGGATCTCTCTGTAGCATCAAGTTTACATGGCAACAAAATAACAACAGACAAAGACTTTACGTGCTAGTCAGAAACATTACGGAGCGTACTTTGCATGCTTGTGCTAGTCACCACAGAGATCACAAAAATACATGGCATACACCCTTGGAAAGATGGCATGGCATACAAGAAAACACATGTAGAGCTCATGCCCATAAGATGCACAGATTAAATGATACAAAAATGACAAATCTCCAAGTTCTGATAAGAACCAGAGAATTAACAGCAACTAGCCCTCTTCTAATAGAGATTTGGGCATCAATATGACCTCTAATGAACATGGTGCGATTGAACAAAATGAAGAGCATCACGAGACGAACAATTTGACATATCACACGCGCGAATCGGAGCTACATGCAAGAATTACGCACTGAGGAACATGAGCACTTATCATCAAAATCGAAAAAACTTAGGGAAAAAAAGGGGGCTCGGGTCAACCTTGCTACAGTGCCCGCACGGATCTGGATCGGGACTGCTCGAGGGGCTCGGGCTCGGCCTCGCCGGCGACGGCTGGAGGAGAGGGAGGAGAGGCCGGAGGGAGGAGGAGGCGAGGCGGACGGCGGCGGGGCACGGCGCGCCGGCGGC
>NC_057805.1:146193470-146193716 GCF_018294505.1 Triticum aestivum
CTGCGGACTCCCTGGGCCGCGGGCGGGCCGGCGGCGACGGCGAGCGGTGGCGCGACACGTGGCGGCGGCGGTGAAGTCGGACGTGTCCGTCGGTGGCAATTTTGTCCGGCGGCGCGCGGTGGAGAAATTTTAGGGTTCGTCTGCGTTTCGTATACGGGAGGGGATGCTCTTTTATAGCTAGAGGGAGCTAGGAGGCTCCAAATGAGGTGCGGTTTTCGCCCACACGATCGTGATCGAACGACCTAG